>NW_012116377.1:9583695-9623105 GCF_000951035.1 Colobus angolensis palliatus
TTGGGAGGCCAAGATGGGTGGATCACCTGAGGTCAGGAATTCGAGACCAGCCTGGCCAACATGCTGAAACCACGTCTCTACTAAAAATACAAAAAAATTAGCCAGGCGTAGTGGTGCGTGCCTGTAATCCCAGCTACTCTGGAGGCTAAAGCAGGAGAATCACTTGAATCCAGGAGGCAGAGGTTGCATTGAGCTGAGATCATGCCATTGTACTTCAGCCTGGGTGACAAGAGCAAGAGTCCATCTCAAAAAATAAATACATAAATAAATAATATCTTGGTATGTTGTGAAGTTGAAATGGGATATTGATTAGGAAAGTATTTTATAAGTTGTTAAATAAGTAGCTAAATGTTCATTTTAAGTAAAAACCCTTTTGGTAACATTAGCTAAGCATCATCATCCTCTAGGCCCTCCACAAGCTAGTCTCAATCAATGTAATGACTGTATTTCTCAACATTTCTCTTGATCCATCCCTTCACCAGATGAGTTTCCTTACTCTTATATACAAGCACCACCATCTCCCTAGATCAGCTCTCTACTGGAGGGCTCACCTGCTTAGATTACCATGGCCTGTTCTCTGTGCTTTACCAGCTTCAGAGATCTCAACTCAGTCTCTGAAGATACGCTGGTCTACTCTGGGCCCTAATTTTCTCATCCATAAAGTAAGGGAGCAGACTACATGATTTAGGTTCCCTTTCATCCCTGACATTCTGCAATCCAGCCATATTTCAGTGTGCAAACAGTAACCTAGAATCTGAGAAGATGAGAGCAATGCATATTGTCCAACCAATTATAAGTAACTGATTTAAAAAAGCAATTTAAAAGCAGGAATTAATAATCTATTCCTTGTGATATATAGGGCAATGTTTGTAACAATATTTAAATGAACTAAAACATTTAAGTGAAATGTGATACCTGAGTCTTCATCAAAACTGACTATTATCAAATTGTTACCATTTGTTGAGTGCTTGCTACGTGCCAGACATGGTTAGAAATTACCTACTACAGTTACAATGAATTGAGTATTTTGAGTATCTACTTTCTGATAGATGCTTAAAGCTGCTGCTAATTGTACTACCCTTCAGATGTACAGATGGGGAAATTGAGGTTTAGAGAAGTTAAGTAAATCACCCAAGGTCATCCAGCCACTGTGTGGCAGTGGCAGGGTTCAAGTCTAGGTGTGTGTAACAACAAAGCCTGTGACGTGATGGCTCCACCCAAGTCCTCTGTCTTGCAGTCACCACTGTGCTTACCCTTAGGTTGTAAATGTCTTGTTACTACCCTCCTAGGACTGGTGGTTACCCCAGCTGTGTTTATGATACAGTTCTGAACTTGACCCTGAATTAGGAATTGGCCCTCCCTATATATTGAGGCAGCCAGCCTGAGAATTGTATGGGAAAAAACCCTAGATTTTTATGGGAAAAATCTCCACCTAGATTTAGCACCTTCCCTCCTCTGGCATATTGGAGAAACCCAGTCTTGGCTCCCTCCTCACTTCCCTCCCTGTGCACCTGCCCTCTCCTCTCGGTGCTAACCAAGGGTGGAAGTAAAACTAGAAATCCTTAACGCTGTTTGCCAGACTTTGGGCTTCAGCCAGAGGAGGCAGATTGTGTTGATGGATGTAATTAGAAAACTGCAAACCTGCTTCTCAAATCCCAGGTCCCAAAGGAGTTGACAAACCAGGTTGGCTCATGTCTCATTTTCCTTTGCTGTGTCACATGCGGAAGGATTTGGAGTAGAAGTATCCCCAGGCCTTTCAGTAATGGAAGCTCGAGTCAACCATGGATGCTCCAGAGTCAGACGAGTGATGGCAACTGTCTTTGGCCCCAGGGGTTCCAGCAGGAGCTGTGGACGGCTGGGGCTGGTGACAGTCTTCACATGATGAGAGTCTGGGCTCCTACTGGCTACCACGTCGGTGCAGCCCCTCCTATCAGCAGTGCTTCCTGCTCCCTCTTCCCTTGGAAGACCTGTTCTAGCTGAATGGCTTAAGCTCTCACATGGAAAGGAGGACACGCACAGAAGCGCCTTCCTTCTTCCCTCTCCTCCAGTCAGCCAGGTGTTAGTTGAGTCACAGAGCTAAAGTTTTCCCAAGGGAAACAGGCCATGGGACCTGGTGCGTCCCCTAAACTGCATAGAGAGGAGCAGTGACCACATTTAGAAGGCAGGCCTGGGCAGCTTCTCTCACAGTTCACTTGTGCCCATGCCCTCAGAATCTAAGGGTCTTCCTAGCAAAGTATCTTCTGAGCTTGTCCCTTAAGATCATCCCCACAGAACCAGCTACCTGCAGAAAGCAGGGAGGCCTTGTGTATTTCAGGCCATTCTAGACAAAAGGAATGGGATCTCTAGTCTGCAGATACAGAACCTGCTCACAGCCTGCTCCAGGGAAGCGTGTGAGCTGCAGAATCATGAGGTGCATTTCCTTCCTGCACCTTCTTTTCCCAAGTGGACTTTCCTAGGCATCTCACAGACCAGTGTTGGAGAGGAGGGGAGGGCAGGGCAGACTCCTGCCACAGAGAGGTGACCGTTTTTACTCCCTCTCCTTTCTGGGTCTCCTCTCAATCCTGTGACCCTAGAGCACCAATAGCACACCCTACTGCCATGGGTTGCCCAAACCCACCTGCTGGCCCTCTCCCTGGCTTCCTTCCCTGCCCCCTGCAAGATTTCTGTTTCAGAATAACTCAAATTACCAAATGCTGGCAGAATTGAGGGAGTGGGAGTGAGAAGAAGAATGAAGAGATTGAAAGACAAGGAGTATATTCCATTTACCTTATGAGCAATGATACTCCCCAACATTCTGCCCCATTAATTTTGCTGTTAATATTTGCCATTCTGCTAAGGGATTAAATGAGTTCTAAGTCACCTTAAGTACTTAGTCCAATGCCTGACAGTAAGTGCTAAGTACATGGCAACTATTATCGGTTCTCTCTTTTTCTTTTCCCCCTGGGATTTCCCTTTAGCTCTTCCAGCCCCAGCTCTTCTCTAGACAGACCTCATCCAATCAGAGGGCTCCACCTGGGAGCTGGCCAGAAGCACAGGAGCTAGAATCACTGCACAGGTGTGGGTCCAGGACTGACCCAGACCTCAGAGTCTTCCTAGACTGTGCCCCTGTCTCACAGGTGTGCCTCGAGGACCAGGTGTGCCTGCCTGATTTGCCTGCCTGGCGGGCGGCCCTGCGTGCAGGGAGCCCCAACAGAAGTCTTTGTTTGTTTGTTTGTTTGAAACTGAGTCTCTCTCTGTCGCCTAGGCTGGAGTGCAATGGCGTGATCTTGGCTCACTGCAAGCTCCGCCTCCTGGGTTCACACCATGCTCCTGCCTCAGGCCGAGTAGCTGGGACTACAGGCGCCCGCCACCACGCCCAGCTAATTTTTTGTATTTTTAGTCGAGACGGTGTTTCACTGTGTTCTCGATCTCCTGACCTCATGATCCACCCGCCTCGGCCTCCCAAAGTGCTGGGATTACAGGCATGAGCCACTGTGCCTGGCCAAAAGTCTTTTCTGTTAGATACGCTTTGCCTCCTCTCCTGGGGTCCTGCAGCAGCTGGCTCGTCAGCCTGGCTAATTTTTTTTTTTTTTAGTAGAGACGGGGTTTCACTGTGTTCTCGATCTCCTGACCTCATGATCCACCCGCCTCGGCCTCCCAAAGTGCTGGGATTACAGGCATGAGCCACTGTGCCTGGCCAAAAGTCTTTTCTGTTAGATACGCTTTGCCTCCTCTCCTGGGGTCCTGCAGCAGCTTGTCCCTGCCTGGGCTTGGCTCCCCCTGCTGGAACCTTTCATACCTGCCCACATCTTGTGGAGAGCTGGTGGCAGTCTCAGAGAAAGGTGCACTAGGACAGGAAATGCCCAAAGAGACCCTTCAGGCCATGTAGAGAGGACCAGAGAAGGAAGGTGGTCTTCCTGAGATCACACAGCTGGTTTGGGTGGCAGCACCATAATAAGCATGAGAGTCGCTGACTCTTCTGTGCTATCTCACCCTCCAGTGCCATCTGGATTTCTCCTGTGCCCCCTACTTTGAGCAAGGTTGCCTTTATTCTCTGAGCCTCTGAGAGAAACCTTAAAATCATAAAAGCAATACCAACATTAATAGTAGCAGCCATCAGAGATTCAGTTTCTATTCTGTGTGAGAGACTAGGCTGAGGCTGCTTTTTATGCACGTTGCTGACCCTTATAACAATCTTGCAGGTAGGAGGGTATTAGCAGTAGCCCCATGTTACAGATGAATAAACTAAGATTTTGAGAGATTGTCAATTGCCTCAAGCCACCCTCCTAGGGACTGGAAGCCACGAGCTCTGTTCTTGTTCCCTGAGTCGATTTCCTGGGCTTCGGTGGGCTAATGGTGGTGAGGCTGCCCCTACCTGAGTACTCACACCTCATCTCTTAGGGTTTAAAACACAAGGCACAGTTATGCTTGGCAGAATGGAGTGGGGGGCATGGTATTTGAGAAGGAGACAGTGGTGGTAGGAGTTCAACAAGTACACTTGATACCCCAAACTGAATCCGGAGGGGGTGATACCTAAGAATGAAGTGAGTGAACTTTAGGATTCTAGCTGGAGTGTGCGTTTTGCTAATTTAGTTATAAGCAGGGCTCTCGTTCTGGCTTTAATTTCGTTTGCATATGACTTGTATCGCAGAAAACTTCTCTCAGTCTGTTCCCATCAAATCCCAAATAAAGCAAGAATTCCAGCAGGAAGAGAACAACTCCAGGAGACCAGGCCTTGCTCCTTCACCCTATGTGTGAGGGTAGGGGTGTTGATTTGATTCAATCTGTGTGCATGTGCCTGTGTGTGTTGTTGTTGTTATTTTCCCCGCTTAGGAAAATTTAAAAATAACTTTCTGCCAAAGATGTGGGCACCAGGATTGTGTTGCTGAGCAGACATGCTCCTCCCACCCGTGGTCTGCTGCTCTGCTGATGTGGCCCCGCTGATGTGGGCAGCTTGTCTGCCTGCAGAAGCCCAGCCCCTCCTTTAATGTGTTTTCCAAGAGGAAAGGCCCAGGAAGCCATGGGGAGGGAGAGGCTGCCTAGTGGCTCAGGGAAGAACTCAGCTGTTGGGACAAGAGTGGGCTGGCTTTGCGTGCTTTCATGTGAGAACCCAGGGACCTGGATCCAAATCACTCCAGGATGCCAGCAGGAAACCCTGAGATTGTACCTGGGCAGGCTATGATTGTGCCCATGTCATAGCCGGGAAGACTGAGAAACAAAGAGTAGAAAGGATGCACAAGTTACATGCCAGGTTTAGAGGTAGGACTGGCACCTGTGTGCCTAGCACCAAATACAAATAGGCCTCAAGGGGCAGATTTATTATCGCATAACCTGTTCACCTGCCCTTTTCCTTACACACTCTCTCTAATATTCTCAAGATTCCCTATACAACAAAATTAAGTGGTGTCATAGTTTGAAAATGACTTTTTATGTTTTTTAACCCAAATTTGTATTCATTCATGCATTCCACAGTATTTATTGAAAACTTCCTATGTGCTCATCAGTATTCCAGGCATTGGGGATACAGTAGCGAGTGAAACACACAGCACTTGTGACCTCGTGTAGCTTATGTTCCAGTTGGGGAGACAGATATTAATCAAATGTCCACATGACTACAGACTGCCAACTGTGACGTGTAAGGCAGAGAAAAAAAGGGATCTGATGGGCTTCTAACATGGGACTTGGCCTAATCCCAGGTGACAGAAGTCTGTGTTTAGTTTCATACTGATTGTAAACACTGATTTGTTTTTGTTTTTGAACTCAAGTATAGGAATTTAAAAATTGTTTTCTTTTTTTAAGAGATGGGTTCTCACTCTGTCACCGAGGCTGGAGTGCAGTGGTGCTGTCACAGCTCATTGCAGCCGTGAACTCCTGGGATCTAGTGATACTCCCGCCTCAGCCTTTCCGGTAGTTGGGACATGTACGCCACCATGCTTGGCTAGTTTTCTTAAACTTTTTGTTGAGATGAGGTCTTGCTGTGTTGCCCAGCTGGTTTTGAACGCCTGGCCTCATGTTATCCTCCCACCATGGCCTCCCAAAGTGTTGGGATTAAAGGAGTGAGCAACTGTGCGGGGTCTAAAAATTGCTTTTCATTGAAACTTCTCAAGCTGCAGTCCATTTGCTGATCTTTCAGAGTTATATTTAACATCCAACATATTAGCTGTTCCTATTTGCTTAGTTTAACCCGTAGGCTTGATAGACACACTTTCCATATTTTTGCCTAAATCATTATTCTTGGTTCTGTCCAATTCAAAATGACTTTCCAGTGCTGTTATCTACTACCAAAGACCTGTCTAAGAAGACTTAGATCTGCACTCACATGTATTCCTCAGTAGTCAACAGCATTGTTTTTTGGATTCATTCCTCCCTTTATAAGCCATAAAATATTCTAATATCTCCATGTGCAAGGTCTCCCAGAGTCTGGGGTGTATTCTTGACCAGGGACTTAACTGACTTAAAGGTATTCTCTTTATCAGTATCCGTCTCAGGCTTCAAATCGCCCTGGTCCACAAGTGTTCATTCATTCTCTTTGGAAGAAAAGATGGAATCAAATTACATCTTGATTCACTCTCTTCGTCACCTGTCCCTTAAACCACACACCGCTACTCATTTAAAGACACTTTTCCACTGGGCAAATGATTCAAACAGATCTTCTTAAAATAATACATGCAAGCAGCCAACAAACATATGAAAAAATGTGCCACATCACTAATCATCAGAGAAATGCAAATCAAAACCATCATGAGATACCATCTCACATCAGTCAGAATAGCTTTTGTTTAAAAGTCCAAAATAACAGATGTTGGCAAGGCTGTGGAGAAAAAAAAAAAAAAAGACACTTATACACTGTTGGTGGGAATGTAAATTAGTCCAGCCACTGGGACAGTTTGGAGATTCTTCAAAGAACTAGGAGTTGAAATACCACTCGACCCAGCAGCCTCATTACTGGGTATATATTCAAAGAAAAATAAATCATTCTGTCATAAGGACACATGCATCTGTATGTTCTTGACAGTGCTATTCCCAATAGCAAAGACATGGAATCAAACTAGGTGCCTATCAGTGGTGGAGCGGATAAAGAAAATGTGGAACATATACACCATAGAATACTATGCAGCCATAAAAAAGAATGAAATCATGTCCTCTGCAGCAACATGGATGCAACTGGAGGCCATTATCCTAAGCTAACTAACACAGAAACAGAAAAACAAATACCACATGTTCTCACTTATAAGTGGAAGCTAAACATGAGGTACACATGAACATAAAAATAGAACAATAGACACTCTAGGGATTACCAGAGGAGGGAAAAAGGGAGGGGAGCACATGCTGAAAAACTATCTATTGGGTACTATGCTCCCTACCTGGGTGATGGATTTAATCATACCCCAAGCCTCAGTATCATGTAATCTACCTTTGTAATAAGCCTGCACATGTACTCCTTTATTCTAGAATAAAGTTATTTTTTAAAAGGGAAAATAAAGTAAAAGTTAAAAAATAAAGAAGACCACTTTTCCCTTTCTCCTTGTGTATTTTAAGAAGGATGGAAATGAGAGTACATGGTAACAGAGTAGGGAGACAGGCTAATGTGGTGGTTCTCAGAATGTGCCCTGGGGGTTCCTGAGACTCTTCCAGGGGCCCTTGAGGTCCAAGTTATTTTTGTAAGAAAACATCATTTGCTTTATTTCACTCTCATTCTCTTTCAGGCGTACAGTGTTTAAGTAGCTATGATGTCACAATAGATTGGATGCAAAAGCAGATATGAAAATCTAGCTGTTTTCTACTAAGCCAGACATTAAAGAAATTTGGAAAAAGGAGCAACTCTTCTCATTAAATTCTTTTTCGTCTTAGAAAATATATTTTTCTCTTAAAATGTTATTTATGTTAGCCTATAATGGGCTTATTGATGTTTTTAAATGAATTAATATTTCCCAGTTTTAATTTCCAATACGGTAAATATTGACAGCAATAACTCACAAACAAAAGGTCCTTGGGGTCCTCAATAATTTTTAGAAGCATAAAGGGGCCCACCCTGAGACAAAAATGCTTGAGAACTACTGAGAAAGCAGGTAGGGGGTCTCCTAGGTGTTAGAAGAATACCAACTCTTCAAGAATCAGATAGGATTCAAGGGAAAAGCTTAAATTCATGTCATTGCCGATTCGGATGTCCGCAGTCTGCCCCAAGGTGTGAGTTGCATAGGATGTTCCTTTGGAACTATGAAAATACCTTCTCTCGCTGGAGGAAAAGGTCTGGACAGGGCATCACCTTGCTGCCTCATCTTAGAGGAGTGCTCCAAGGATCATTCCTGAAGCTCTCCAGGGCTCTGGACCAAGGAGGCAAAGTCGTGCTCAACATGAGCACAGTCTGTGGAGCCTGGTTCTCATCAGCGCAATTCCTCATGAGAAACGCAGCACAGGAGTTCTCCATCCATCTGCTTGCTGGGCTTGCATCCTGCTCTAGGGATCATAAACAAGGCTTCTTCGGCTTAGGGAAGAAAGAGCTGGGTCTCAGGAGGAAATATCTTACGAGCCCTGGGTGGTAATCCCAGGCCAGATGTGCCAAGGGGTTGGAGTGGCGTTCCAGGCCAGATGTGGAATTGGGAGAGTGCCCAGCCCCTCCGAGGGCTCAGCTCTCCACTTGACAGGGTCCTCCCTTTACTCCACACTCAGATTAGAATCTGCAGCTCTGAACAAGTAAAAATAAAAACCTGTGAGCTTCCACCCCTGGCTCCCCCAGGACTTCATTGAGAGCCTCTGCAGTGGCAGCCAGAGGTTTCAAAGGTCACCCCAGCTGGGCGGATTAGAACAACAGATCTCCCGGACCGGGTGAAGTTGGCTGCTCAGCGGAAGGCAAGTTGCAACATCTGCGAGCAGAGTCAGAACAAAAGCCCCTTAACTTTTTCGGTCTGGCCCTGGACTCTGTGGCACCCGGCACTCCTTCGCTCTCCATTCTTGGCTGGACCTTGGACAGGAACCTCTGCAGTACGTTGGTGGTGAAGTGTGGCTGCCTCGCATCCTGACTCATATGAGAGCTGCCGGGGAAGAGGCCGCGGTAAGGTGGGTCCCGTTCACTGGTGTGTGGCCCTGCCCAGCTTTGCTCCGGTAGGTCACAGCAAGTCAGCCTGGCACAGCTGAGGAGCAGCGACTCCGGAATTAGGAGTGATTAGGGAACTTGTCAGGATTTGAGTGTATTGCAAAGAGGATTAAGGTGGGAGAGCGGAGCTGTCAGTGCCTGGGGCACTTGCACGTGGGTGGTTTTGCTGCCTCTGATGTGTGCCGTTGTTGGAGGTAGGGTTCACGGTAGACTGCGGAGCCTGCTTGGGAGCCCCTCCCTCTAGGGAAGGTAAGGTATTTCCAAGATGCCCGGCAAACTGACCAGGTGCTTCAAGACAATGATCACTTAAAATGTGTACACTTTAGGTAGGGAAGGGGACAACTGGTTTCTCTAAACTTGTTCTGTGGTATTTCTTGAGCCCCGCTTTTTTAAACTTATTTTCTGAGTCATTTGCCTCCTAGTTGCAATCTCTTTTTGCTGTAGTCGAAAGTGTTCCTTTCTGGGTTCAAGAGACAATTTAAAGTGCTTTTGATCAAATTAAAGTCCAATTAACTCAATGCTGCTTCAAATGTTTAATATATTATGTTACTTGTGAAAGCCTCATTTGGAGGTGGGCTTTGGCCCAAGCATCATGGGGTGAGGGGTAAGGGGGGTAAGGGGGAGTTTCCTGCTCTTGAACCACTGCTCTGTTTTTTCTTCTTACTTCTCTGTGTTTCCCCTTTGATCTGTGTTTAGCTTGTATTGAATAAGACCCCCTAGCTGGGTGTATTTGATTCTAGCCACTGAGCATTGCTCTGCCATTAGAGAAATTATTGCAGAAATCACCCAACCTCTCTGGTTTTCTTGATTGGAATATAGTCAACAGGCTCGACAAGGAATTAGAGAGGAACAAGGTTTGGTCTAATTTACTTTATTATTATTATTATTATTTTGTGACAGAGCATTCCACATGTGTCAGTAACCATTAATTGTGTGGCAGGGATCTGTTTATGCTGAGGATGGCAGTGGGTGGGGCGATGGGCTGAGGGTGAGCAGAGCTGTTTGGTGTGGCTGGGCTCTGGTCCTGCCCACACAATAGTTGAGTAACTCTCCCCCACAAAACCGCCTTGCAAGGGACTAGATGTTCCCTTGCTGTATTGATTTGCCTGTTCCTTTTCTAACCTGAAGCCAGACCTCTCCTAGGGCTGGATGACTCCTGTCTAATGTGCTCTTGAGACCAAGCAGGTGCCTTTTGATAGAACATCTGGGGCCTTCAGGAGATTTCCATGGGTTTAGATTAAGAGGACTTGCACAGAGGGTCCTGAGCCACTCCTACCTTCCAGGAGGATCTCACCACTCCTAGCTTCCAACTCCCCTGAAAGCAAAGGTAGAGAAGAGTCTTGTGTCTTCAAAGCCAGGCCTGACAGCAGAAGAGGGAGGCATGTCCTCTGCTGCTCTTCCTCTGTACAACTCCCAAGCCTCTGCCTATTGCATTTCTCATTACTGGGGATGACAAGAAATGCCTCATTTGAGATGTGGGGCCTCGAAGAAGCCAGCAGATTTTGACTTTGTAATCAGACCTTGGTTTGGTTTTCACTTTTTAGCTGTGTGACCTTAGACAAGAGTAGTTGGCTTTCTGAGCCTCCGTGTCTTCATTGTGAAGGGGTGATCATTAGAACTGCTCTTTCTGATTGAGATGGGTGTCCAGCATGATGTCAGCACATACACCTTGCACATTAAATGATGCTGCTAGTACAGACACAAAGGTGCTTCAGGAAGCTGCTCATGGGCCTCAGGCCCTCCTCCCCACCTTCCCAGGGAATTCTGCCATCCGCTTCCTGCTGCTGTTTTCCAGTCACCCCACTCAGATACCCTTGCCTGAAGATAATTGGGGCTTCTTGCTGTCCTTGGTGAAAGGGTCTAGATCTATATTCAGGGTGGAGAGATGGGCATACCTTTGGGAACTGGATGATAATGATGTTGACAGTCACTGCTATTGAATGCCTTTTGTGCTATATTATGGGTGTTATATACACTCTCATTCAAGCCTTCCCTTCAACTTTATGAGGCTGATATGATCGTTCCATTTGACAGAGAAAGAGATGGAAGCCAAGAGAGTTGGAGCGCCTTGCCCAGCCCACAGCTTTAAAGTGGCCATGCCCCCGGGTTTGTGGCAGGGTCACAAAAGTCTGATCCTCATGATATCTGTCCCCACCTCTACCCCAAGTCTCTACCCAGTCCTGGCTGCACAGTGTATCTGTCACTTCACCTCTGTGGCAGAGGAGGAGGGCACAGGGAGCAGTGTTCCTACTGGGGTGTGGTCCTGGGTAGCTATGTGGGATATCAGAGGCCCATTCCTTCCCCAGTCCCGTGTTTCTACGGTTGCCACACAAACACACAACACACATGCCCCACTCAGGTAATTGTTCGCTGCTGTATACCAAGTCTGTAGCTTGGCACATGGTAGGTATTTAATAAATATATTTTAATTGAGTGAATGAATAGATCTTGATACTTGCCATTAAAATTATAGTATGACTGCTTTTAAATGGTTCTACAAACATACACTATATGCTATAAATGCTATAAATATGGCAAAATGTTAATTGTTAAATCTAGGTGATAGGCATTGTGGGTGCTCATTTTATCATTCATTCTACTGTTCTGCGTGTTTGAGATTTTCCGTAATTTTTTTTAATTTAAAATTTCTATATCATCAAATTCATATCATTATTTTCCCTGTAAATGTGTATCCATAAAACCATCTGGTATTCCACTGTATTTGACCAGTTCTCACTGTTGGATTTTTAAAAATATGGTCTAGCTTCTGTCATAAATAATGCAAATAATGTTCTTGTAAATAAATTTTGGGCTGTATCTCTGATTCTTTCCCAATAATTTATTTCTAAATGTAGGATGATTGGGAAAAGATATGGATGTATTTTTAAGAGTCTTTTTACCGAATTGCTTTGCAGAAAGACTGCACCAGTTTTTCTTCCCCACAGAGGGTGTGGGCATGTCCAGCTCTCCATGGTCTCACCAGCAGCATATGTTATGTTTCTTTTTAAATGTCATTTAAATGAAATGTTTTGGTTCATTTTTAAAAAGTGACAGCTTATTCTTCATTTGCACTCTTGGATTATCGTTGGAGCCAAGCAGTGTTCAGTGGCACATCTTCTGTGCACTGTTCAGGTCATATCATCCACCCGTTGATCTGTTGGGCTGCTTTCTTCTGATATGTAAAGACTTTTGTTTGGTGCAAACATTTTATTCCAGGTTATCACCCATCTTTTAATGCTGTTGATAGTATTACAGAGTATTTTAATTTTATATATATGTGGTAGCGGCTCTCAACTTTTCCCCTTGTTATCTCAACTTTGACTTTTCCTTTCCCACCAGCCCATTTGGCTGCTTACAGGAGGCAAGAGGGCCCAGTGGTTAAGAATAGCGGCTCTGGCACCAGGTGCTCGGGTTCAAATGCCTGTTCTGCCCCCTAATAAAAGCATGAACTTGGACAAATTTCTCAATCTCACTGTGCCTCAGGTGTCTAATCCATAAAATGGGGATACCAAGATTTGCTGTCTCATAGTGTTGTAAGGAGCAAATTAGCTATTTATTATTTATAAAGGGCTTGGAACAGTACCCCACATCTAGTAAGTGCTACACTAGTGTTTGCTTTTATTGTCACCTACAGCAGGGAACCTGTGAGTCTTATCATTTGGGAAGGAATTTTGTTTGCAAAGCTAATATCTTATCAGTGAAAGAGAAAGCTGGGTTTATCAAGCATGGGATGTGCCCTATTACAAACGAGCCTAGTCGCTTTGCTACTTTCACTTGAACTTCACAAGAGATATCCCCATTTTATTTTTGTTAGAGATTATTAAATTTAAACAAACTAATTACATGCCGCAGAAAGCATTGTTCATTTGTGTCAGCTTACCTGACTCACAGCGTAGGACTTAAGTGTGTGACCAGACAGCCAAAGAAAATGAACAGAAAAGCAAATCTAGGAATATGGCTTCTCTTCAGTTCAGCAGATGTGTGTCCCACATCTGGGCCAGTCACCAGGGATTTTGTGGTAAGAAATGATGGTCAGCCTGGAGTTGTCCCCACCTGCACTTGGAACCTGGGACAGGGACACTTAGGATGTATTCCAGGTGGTGGCAGTGATTGTCCAATGGCCTTGGCTGGAGTCCGACCACCTAGCTTCTCTCAACTGCAACGTTTTCCCGGCCTGGTTCTTCAGATATTTTTATGGATTTTGGAAATTCCCCCTGAAACTCCACCATCTTTCCAACAAATCTCTTCTCTGTTTATAAGAGCCAGAGTTAGCTTCTGTTGCTTGCAATCAAGAACTCAGATATGTATTTATAATAATTCCACTTTAGGAATCATTCCTAAGGAAATCTGTAGGAACTCAGGCATAGATTTCAGCACACATAGGCTCATCACCAGGCATCATAAAAGATTTAGAAACTATCCAAATGGCCAGCAGTAGGGAGATAGTTATGTAAGTCATACATCAATATGATGGATATTTGAAAATCAAATTTCTTAAAAGCAACTCTCCCCCCTTATTTTAAGAAAAGTTGTAGGGAAAAAAATAGAAAACATCTGTGTACGTGGTATGCTTTCAGCAATGTAAGATATGTGTTTTTCTATATTGATAAAAACAAAATTGGAGGGAAATGCACCACCATTCTATATAATAGAATTATGGATCTTTTCATTTAAAAAAACTTTTATTTTAGGTTCATATTTTCACATTTTAAAAGAACTCTGGAGCCTGATAAATCTGGGTTTAACTTCCACTTCTGCCACTCAATAGCTGTGTAACAGCCAAGTTATTCCACCTGTCTAAGCTCAGCTTCTTTATTTGCAAAATGATGACTATACATACTTCATGGGGTTGTTCTGAGGATTAAAACAAATGAGATAATGTATCAAGTGCTTGATGTGGTGCCTGGAACAGAATGTATTCTCAATAAATGATAACTTATGATTTTTACATATTGGTAATTTTCAAGTTTTATGATGAAATGTATTTAAAATTGAGAATAGAAATGTATTTAAAATTGAGAATAATTAAATATCACAAAAGAGTTGACCATCGCTCTAATGGGTAGTCATCTGTTACTTCTCACGCCAACCCCTTGTTCTGCTACCCTTGCCAGCCCCAGTCACGTCTTATCTAGTCCCCAGTAGGCCCTGGACCAGGAGTCGGGGCTTAAGGTATTCTTGCCAGTGATGCCATCATTTTGCTCTGTCTCCTGGGGCAAGCGACTTACCCTCTCTGGGCTTCAGTTATAAACAGAGGCATTAGCCTGGATACTCTGAAAACACACTGCTTCTCTGATGATCTGGGATCTCAGAGCCTTGTTCACCACCTGCTCCTCAGAGGTGGGATATCCCCCCTTGCCTGCCTCCTTCCCTTCATTCAGCCAAGACTCTCCCCTTACCTCACCCAAGGTCCTTGCCATATTAACCCAAAACTGCCTTCCTCTCCTGGAGTATGGATCCATTTTTCTATAACCTGCAAGCTCTTGCAGTTCAGGCTAAAGCAGTTTCTACTTTCTACCAGAAGTGCTTAATGTAGATGTTGGTCCTGAAGAGTTAGTGACTATTAAGTACAGATTATAGATACCTGTTACAAGAACTGTTTCTCCGTTCTTGTCCCCAGCTTCCCCTTTCCTAGAAGAAGGGGACAGTGAAAAGATGGGAAGTTCCCCACAGGGTTTTGAGGAGGCAGGGCATCGCCCTGGGAACCGGAGCGTTTGTCTGGGATGGGCTGTGCCTTGTCATGGCACTTTGTGTATAAAAGACAGAGCCTCTCATCTTCAGAGAGGAACTGTGGGTGGACACTGACCTAACTGGAGATCTGCTCCATGTGAAAGCCACACCTCCAGGCTGGACACACCTGATGCCTGAAGGGAAGACAGGGCTGTGCTTTTTCTGATCTGACCTGGTCCTCTTCCTTCCTTTTTGCAGACCATGGGGGATGTGAAACTGGTTGCCTCGTCACACATTTGCAAAACCTCCCTCAGCGTGGATCCCTCAAGAGTTGGCTCCATGCCCCTGACAGAGGCCCCTGCTTTCATTTTGCCCCCTCGGAACCTCTGCATCAAAGAAGGAGCCACCGCCAAGTTCGAAGGGCGGGTAAGAAGTGTGGCTGGATGGGGAGACTGTGGGGAAGGATGGGCAGGGGCCACTGCTCCTTGTCAAGCCTTCTCCTGGGCTGGCTGGATCTAATAGAAGGCTCAGTTTTCTTTTGGACCTTCATGTAAAATGAACCTGTGCCACTTTTCTCTTTTCTTTTGTTTGTGGTGGGTTTTGGTCTGTGCCGGAGAACTTGGGGGTGGGGAGGACGCTGCAAGTTGACCATCCTGTGATGTTTTGCTGTTAATGTAGGTTGTGTTCTGGGTACATGCTGTGTAATTACAGGAAAAGAAGACATGGTCCAGTGGCAGGAAGAATACAGCTTGGGTTTATATATGTCCTCAAATCTGGACAATTGAGAATTGACTGTAATTTTTCTCTTACTTTATCCCTGGAAGGAGTGTTTAGTTAGCCGACCTTCTTGTACATCCACTTGGTATACGCAGAGCAGTGATAGGACCTCTCATTTCACTTCTGTCACCTGTCGTAAATGAATACTGGTCACTTGCCCTTACTGGGACTCCACTTCTTCTTCTGCAAATAGGCATGATCATTCCTTGTCTACCTTGTACTCAAAGGAGGAGAGAACACTGAAGAATTGCTGCGCTATGGCTCAGCAGTCTAAGAGGGAGCTCCTGAAAGCTTGTAGAAGGAGGGGGTCAGACTGATGATGCTTTCTGAATGACGCCAGACCATACCTTTGTGTAAGTGGTAGGTCTGGCTACGTGGTTGTCTGGAGAGTTTGCAGGAGTTGCTGCCTTGAAAGTGGCCTGGGGCTGTACTGAATTGCATGCTGTGCACGGACCTGTGTAATCAAGACTATTTGCTAATGATTCTGACCTACTAGTCCTTTCATATCTTTTACCAGAAGATTGTTGGGGATGTTAGTGATGTTCCTGGGGAGTCTGTTTCTCTCTGGGCACTACCAGGATGAGGGCTGTCTTCTGTTGCCCTGACTCTGGTCCCCTCTGTCCTCTTATCCTCAAAGCTAACAGGAAAGAAGCAACAGGAAGAATCTCTGGGGGCTCATAAATGGTTTAGATGACCATAAAAAGGAATGAAATGCTGACTCATGCTATAACATGGATGAACCTTGACACATTGTCCTAAGTGAAAGAAGCCAGACACAAAAAGCCACTGATTTATTATAGGATTCCATTTATATGAAATGTCCAGAATAGGAGTATCTATAGAGACAGAAAGTAGAAAGGTGGTCACCAGGGGCTGGAGGGAAGAGGGATGGGGAGTGACTGCTGATAGGTACAGGATTTATTTGGGGCTGATGAAAATGTTCTGAGGTTAGTAGTGGTGGTTACAACTTTTCAATGTGCAGTACTTACAAAATACTGAATTATACACTTAGAAAATTAAAAAGTAAAAAACATTTGAGAAATGGCTCAGACAGCAAAATGGATCTTAACTGCACACCCACCCTCCTGCCATACTGCTTGTGAGACATAAACTCCTTCCTCAATTCAAACAAACGTGGAGAGGAAAAGACGGTAGCAACCACGTCATGTGATGATGCCTTTGCTTCCTTTGCTGACTGTGGCATCACTGAAAGAACTATGCCTTGAGTGACTTGGTTTGGAACTTCCATCGTCTGAGCATCGGCCAGGAGCCAACACACTGGAGTTCTTGGTTGCTCAGTGTCCTCTGGCTGACAAGTCATACCTTCTATGTGGCTAAGGTTTTCTTCTCTGAGAAAAGACAACTGGCTCTTTCTGTATTTCTGGCCCACAGGGGTGGAAGAAGAAAAGTTGACAGATAGTAAAAGTACTTCATAAAGTTAGAAACTATACTTTGGTAAGACAGTATTTTTCTTAAGGAGTTAAAATTTACATAACATAAATTTAACCTTTTTAACGTGAACAATTTAGAGTCATTTAATTCAGTGTTGACTGCAGTATTCTTAAAATGTAACTTTCTCTATGTGAAAATTTCATTTTTCTTATATGGACGAAATAGTTGACTTTGTATGTTACATGTGGACTATATGTCAAAATGCCTGTGTTCCTCATGAGTCAGACTGCAGTGCTACTTGACCATTTGCCACCTGACTTGAATTAACCCAGAACAATGCCTTGGCAGCACACTGGTGTATACAGAAGAAAGACTATTCCAGAGAGACATTGAAAGCATCTGGCTGTCTTGCAGAGACAAACGCAGAGGGAGAGACTGTAGAAGAAAATGCCCTGGAAGCTAGCATGCTGCAAGTGTGTGTTGTTAGTACAGGAAAGAACACAAAGAGACTTTTTCATCAGGGAAGGGCCGCACATCACATGATCCCAGAAGAAGACAGCTGGTTGTTTTGATACAAAGATGAAGTTAAACAGGGGATGTTTCTGACCTGGTGACCTCAGAGAAGTGAAGAGTTAGGTGGTGTTAGCCTGAGGTGGCATGGGTTTTGAGCAAGAGTTGCTGGTTATAATAAGCTCCAAACGCTCAAAACTCGCAGTTCCCTATTGGGCATAGTCAGTGGTGATCTGCCTTCAATGCGTGTCAGCCTTCACTGTTGGGGCCACTTGACCTTGCCTGAAGCTGACCCCTCCCTCCAGGTCCTGGGACACACCCCTCCCTCCAGGTCCTGTTCTAGGTGCTCAGTCATCACAGAACCAGTCCTGGTATCACTCTCAGGATGGCCTCAGGACCACACTTCTCTGGTAACTGAGCTCTTGCAGAACCTCTTATGAGTGACTAACGTAAAAAGTATGCCTTCAAGCAACTTCTGGGGCCCAGGCTGGTCCCCGTCACAGCTGACAGGAATCTTCTTCCTGGCCTCTGTTCACAGCACCTCTGCCTGCTTTCCTCCGTGAAGTTGCCCCCACAGTGGAGGCAGTGGAGGGTCCTAGGACTTCCCAGCTTCTTCTGAAAGAGGTTCAGGGACCCTTCCATCACTGAGAAACACAGTGGAGACCACAGATGTGACAAAGTTCTAAAGATTTGTTTCCTACTGCCTTCGGAGCTGCCAATCAGAAGTTCTTCAAATGCGTGCTTTTGGTTTTTATTCGCGTAAGACATTAAAAGCTATTGCCTACTCTGCCCCATTTCCTTTTTATGCCTACTTTTAGACAAAGGACTTAATGAACCACTTCCTTCAATAAAGCTCCTCTTTCTATCTAGAGACTTGGGTGACATTAAGATGGGACAATAGGCACCCCCTGGTGGTTCAAGCCTCTTTCCAAGGAGCTCCAAACTATGAGATGCTCATCTCTGTGGGCTCAGTCCCTCAAAGCCTTTAGGGCTTTTCCACCTTGTGGGAGATACATTGGGTAGCCAACACATAATCCATGACCAGTCCCCTTTGCCTTTGCCCTGTTCCATGATGGGGTCCACTGTGGAGGCTTCCTTTGCAGCTAAGGGTAGCCCAGTGACACATTTGGGCTGAAGTCAGGGAGCTTCGGGGAAAGCCCCAGACTTCTGATTAAAGGAAGATAAAAAGACATCACTGGTGCTCTCATATTCCACCCTTCCCTTGCTTCCTGCTTTGAATACAGGTGTAATACCTGGTGCTTGGGCAGCCAGATTAAAACCATGAGGCAACAAGCCTGCACACTAAGGATTGGTTGGGGGGCAGGGGGACGGCAGTGGAGGGAGTGAAAAGAACCAGCAGCTAAGAGACACAAATCCTAAAGCTCAAAGGCTGTCCCAGATACGATCTTTGCAGTGATTCACACAGGAAATGTTACAGAAAGTATTCCTAACTGATAAATAGCTCATGAGATGCATGTGGAGATAGTGTCTCCTTAAATGAAGGGAATGAATAGGAGGAAGACATTGCACAGGGATAGGGGTTCCTTATTCTGAGTTGATTGTGGTCCTGCAGTGAAATCATTCTAGAAGAATTCATTCACTCCCTGGCTGTGGCCATCAGACTTTGACCAACAGGGCCTAGGATTTATAAGAGGAAGTCATCAACTACTATTTGATTAGTGTCTACTGATTTGACCTAAGTCCCTTCCCTCCTCTCCCCTCTATTCCCCTCTCCTTCCCATCCCTTCCCTTCCGTTCCTTCTTCTTCTTCTTCTTTTTTTTTTTTTAGCTTTGCCAGCCCAAAGCTTGAGGAGACTATATTTTCAGGAATTCATGAAACTTTATCTCATTTCCACCTTTAGACCCAGACAACCAGATCCCCTTTCCCATGCCCACAACCTAGAAGCCCCTGTTCCTTTATCCAGCTGTTCTCTCTCCACAGAGCAGCAGAGAAGGAGACCTGTCTGCCCAAGGGATATGCCCACTGGAACCAAACCGTCCCCATGTGCTGGGTACCCGGGACCCAGGAATTTTTTTACCAAATGGCCCTGAGCACACTTCTTACAGCTGTGTAGGCCTCCTCCCATGAGAAGATGTTGCTAGGCCTGGGGGTTGGGGTCAAAGGGCAGCTGTTTGCTTGGGAGGACCGTAAGGTAGATGAAAATTCAGACGTGGGCTTTGTGTTCTGCTCACGTGCCTAGTAGAACAGGATGTAAGTAGGGTGGAAGGAGAAGTTCACAGGACTGCGCGACTGTCTATTGTTCATTGCTGGGCCTCAGGAGTGGCTGGGGGCTTCCATGTACAGACAGCCAGGGCTCCACAAATGCCAGGGGCTGGTAGAAACACCCCTAGCTGCTCTGTTGCCCATGCTGGTAGCTGAAATGTTGATGGGCTGCTTTCCCCACCACAGAGTCAATTATGAAAAGAGAGCAATGGTGGGAAAAATCATGAAACTACTGAAGATTTCTTCCCTTCTACCCTGGAATTTATTCTTATCAGAAAAAAAGCAAACATGGTGACAAGCCCTGGCTGTGCTGTGACTCAGATGAGCTGATCCTTTAGTGTCTCTTGAGAAGTACAGCCCAAATGAGGTTTCAGTTCACACCCCTGGCCTTAGCGTTCGCTGAAGTGGACTTTGTGATAAAAAGCGAGCCCTGGCCCTCTCAAGGCGTGTTTCTGTCTAAGCTGTGGAGGGTGGAGGAAGGGAACATGAGAATACTGAACCATGGAAGCATGAATAATTTAATTCCTCAGTTTACACTTTAAACAGTGGTAGTATCCGTCTCCCAATAACTTTCAACTCAGTTCACTTCCAACTCAGAAGCAGTTAGCCACCATGTTTAGCTCTTTGAGAAATTTGAAAGAAATGTCTGGTTTGCTTTCTGTCCTCAGGAGTCTTAATGATGTGATTCTGGAGAAGAATGTGCATATAGAACAGCAAGATATGACAGTGTATAATTAGGTGCTTGAATTTCTTCAAGAAATAGTTTGTACTGTAGGAATTGAGAGATTAAGATGAAGCTGGGAGTGACTTGAAGACTGGTTTCCTGCTCTGATTTCTGCCCTTCCAGTTCATCCTTCCTTCTGCTATTTAAGTGATCTTCCTGCCACGTAGATCTGATGGTGCCACCTCCTGCTTTATACGCTGGAACCTTGGATGGCTCCCCTTGCATGAAATTCTGCAGCACTGCTTAAAAGGCCTTTGAGGACCAGCTCCCTCACTCTCCAGCCTTGTCTCCTTTCCCTCCCTTCTTCCATCTGATGTATTTTGGTGATGGCCTGCTCCCCTGGCCCACACAGGCACAGTACAAATCCTTTGCTTTGGCACCACCTTTGTGGAGAAAGGGTAAACAAGAAGCACATTTTATCTTCCTATTGGTTTGGGGTTAGGAACGGGGCAGATATGATAGAAAGGGGACTAACATATTTGTTAATGGCTTATTGGTACCAGGCTTCCTATCCTAATCATTTTATCCTCCTGGCAAGGTAGCTTTTATCCTGATTTTTTATAGGATAAGAACCTGAGGGATCCAAGGGATTATAACATTTACACCAGCAAGTGATGGAGCCAGTTTTAATGGACCTAAGTCTCATGTTCCTCCTGCCCATGACACTGCCCCTTCACATGTCTCATCTGGTTCCTTGAACGCAATGACTGTTTCTTATCCATCTTTGAATAAGATGAATGCCTGCCATATGATGATTGCTCAAGCAGTGTTTGGTGTCCCTGAGGAGAACCGTGGCAGTGAAGTGTCTAAGACTCCTGGTGTCTTGCCAGTCAAGCCCATAAGGATTTGTTCCCTCACTTCTTCTAGAGTCCTGTGTCTCTGTTACCCCATCAGCACTCCCTGCCTGGCTTCAGAGCCCTCACTCTGTACCAGCCACATCCCTATGCACCTGCTCCCTGCTCCTCCACAGTCTGTGTCTATATCAAGAATGCCCTTCCTTCTCCTTTCCATCCTACCCAGCCTCAGGATCTGATTTAAATTCTACCTCCTTCAGGCTACTTTCATTGTGCTTCCTTTTAAAGCATTTCATTAGAGTACAGAAGAGCCATGGTTATAGGATGTGGACAATTCACAATAATCATATAAGATCATTCTTGACCAATAGCCACAGGAAAGAGTTGACTACTTTGGCCTTTTAAAAACATATTATTCACTAATACACTCTGTGCCTATAACTTTGTTACAAAGAAAAACATTATTTAAATGCTAAACTATTTTTAAAACAAAAATTCAGACAAAGTTTAGTTATTTGCCTTAGCCCTTATTTCTACTCTCTATAGGTAGCCACCATTAATCATGTTGAGTATCCTTTCAGAAATGATCTATACAAATATGAGCATATATCTGAATAGCCTTGTATATACACAAATGGGCCATGTATGCATAAAAACGTGTAATTTGCTCTTTTTATTTTTTTGTGAGTTCATTGTAGGAGATATTTATTTATGGGGTACATGAGATATTTTGATACAGGCATGCAATGTGAAATAAACACATTGTGGAGAATGGGATATCCATCCCCTCAAGCATTTAGACTTTGAGTTACAAACAATTCAATTACACTCTTTATTTTAAAAAATACAATTATTATTGACTATAGCACCCTGTTGTACTATCAAATAGTAGGTCTTATTCTTTCTATATTTTTTGTACCCATTAGCCATCTCCACCTCCTCCCCCACCCTCACCCTCCCACTACCCTTCTCAGCCTCTGGTAACCGTCTGCAACTTGCTCTTTTTACTGAATGTCTTTCGATGTTTTTGTTTTCACACTAGCACACAGATCCACCTCACAGCTCTAATCCTGAACTTTCTAACCCTCAATTGTTCCCTTCTCTGAATTCCTATAATACCATATATATATATATATATATGACTCATTTTTACTCTTTATCAATTTTTATTTTTGAGACAGAGTCTCACTCTGTTGCCCCAAGCTGGAGTGCAATGACACAATCTCAGTTCACTGCAACCTCCGCCTCCTAAGGTGGAGGTTCAAGCAATTCTCCTGCCTCAGCCTCCCGAGGAGCTGGGACTACAGGCGTGTGCCACTACACCTGGCTAATTTTTGTATTTTTAGTAGAGACAGGGTTTCACCATGTTGGCCAGGCTAGTCTCGAACTCCTGACGTCGGGTGATCCGCCCACCTCAGCCTCCCAAAGTGCTGGGATTACAGGCGTGAGCCACCATGCCCAGCCTACTCTATCAATTTTTTAACCAATTTATAATTTGATCCATTATTGTTTATCTTTTGTGCCTTCAATGAGAGTGAGCTGTTCAAGGTATAGGATTGCATTGTCCAATAGGATACCTACCCACTAGTCACATGTGGCTTCTTAAATTTAAATTAAGATTAATTTAAATTAAGGCCGGGCGCGGTGGCTCAAGCCTGTAATCCCAGCACTTTGGGAGGCCGAGACGGGCGGATCACGAGGTCAGGAGATCGAGACCATCCTGAGCTACACGGTGAAACCCCGTCTCTACTAAAAAATACAAAAACTAGCCGGGTGAGGTGGCGGGCGCCTGTAGTTCCAGCTACTCGGGAGGCTGAGGCAGGAGAATGGCGTAAACCCGGGAGGCGGAGCTTGCAGTGAGCCGAGATCGCGCCACTGCACTCCAGACTTGGAAACAAGAGCAAAACTCCGTCTCAAAAAAAAAAAAAAAAGATTAATTTAAATTAAATTAAATTGAAAATTCAGTTCCTCAGCCACATCGGCCATATTTTGAGTGCTCAATAGTCACATGGGGCTAATGGCTACCATGTTGGACAGCACAGATTCTTGAACATTTCCATAATCATAGAATGTCCTTTTGGACAGGGCTGATCGAGAGCATATGTTCATACATAATTCCACTTCCCATACTGTATATCACCAACCCACAGCTGGAAGATATACTGAAAATAGTTGTTCCATTCATAATAAAATGAAGACATTACATTCTTGAGAATGAAGTGAATTCTCAAGATTCATTCAAAGAAAAATATGATCTGTGATGAGAGAATCTTTGTCCTTCATCTTCATTGTAGAATGCTAACCTTGATATCCCAGCAAGCTTGAATGTGTTCCTAAATTTTCCACAGTTGTCTCTTCCATGTGGCTGGTAGTCCAGGTGTCACAGAGTTCCCAAAGTACTCAAAGGGAAAGCAGAAGAATGAGAAGTGGCAGGGCAAGTATTACTGAAACGTTACCATAGTCAATAGCTGGTGGTCACTTCGGGTTCAAAATGGTGGACTGAACAGACGTATTAACTTCCTTTCCTGACAAATATGACATCGAAATAAACATGAAGAGGTCCAAAGAGAATGCATTCATAGCTGCGCTAAAAACACGAGAGGGACATTAGTGGATGAGAGATTTTCTTGGGATTGCATTGAAGGACGTATCAGCTCTGCCTGCAGAACAGTTAAGGGTGAGGCTTCAGCCATATATTTGAGATTAAAGGATTTAGAGATTAGGAGTGGATGTAGGGCAGAAGTCGGGGTGATTAAAGGAAAGCCTATTTACTAAACATGTATATGGAGAGAAGTGAAGCTCCTGTTGTAGATGTTAGTTTTTAAGAAGGCAGGATGGAAGTGTGTTGGATGTGCCATCATCCATCCACTTGCTCCATGACAAGCCTGTGACCATGACCAAGTCCTCTCTGTGAAGCCTGCTAATAGACATTCCCCATGTGGGGCTTGCAGTCCGCCCCCTCATTCAGGGAGACAGGACTACTTCCAAGAGGTAGAAAACCCACAGAAGCCACCTATATTTGGAAACTAGTTCTTCGGTCACTGATGGTGAACAGTTAATTCATGGACACCAGATATCTGAAAACAACATTTATACAATATAATATTGCTATCAAGAAAATTGTTGTTTTTAAAAACTCAATCCATAGACAAAACCCAAAAGTGTTCATTATAGTTACAGAACAGAAAGTGAATCCTGTAAGTTTTGGCAAGCCAAAAGTAGTGGGATGGTGAATGGTAAGGTAGAGACAGAAAAACAGAGGAAGAGAAAAATATAGTGACACTAATGTCCCCATCTTACACAGTGGGAAGTAAAGAGATTCCATCTAAAATGGATGGGTCAAATAACAGGTTTAAGTATGTGACTTAAAACCGTAATGACAGAGGTTAAAAAAAAAAAAAAAAAAGTCAACTCATGGGCCATATTTGGCACACAGGTCATTTGTGTTGTGTTCTCAAAAAGTTTGAGCAAAGATTTGCAAATGGAAAATGTACACATATGATTTATGTATAAGTGGCTTTTCTTTACAAATGAGACCTGGCAAGGTTTCCACATGGCCACACTGGCCCAGAGGGTGCCATCACTGTGTCTAGGCATTCGTTTCCAGGTCGTCATAGTCCCCACCATTCCAAGGCATCTCCCAACACTAAGGACCAGTGCCTGTTGCCAGTGAGGACTTAGCTTTTCTCCTAGCCAAGTCTATATTCAAAATGGGAAAGCAGGAAATGGACAGGAAGGGCCTCGTGACATTTCTTGTCCCAGCCCACATTCCCTACATGTGTTTCCTGTCCAGCCTCTGTAGGCATTGGAGTTAGTGATTATGCTATAAATGTCCAGCAAAAGATCTAAAAACCAAGTAAAGGCCAGTAAGAGGGAAGCACCGTAAGCCAGAGAAATTTCTCATCACTCCTGTGGGACTCCACTAAGTGCTGTCTAAATTCTTAAATCAAGAAATAGACACAGAGCAAAATAAAAATAATTAAAAGAAAAATAGATTATTTCAAGGGTTATAGCTGAGAAGTAATACTATTGCAGGGAGGGGAAAGAGTAAAAAGGAAAGAAACCTTTAGCCATTTTCTACCCTCAACTTTCACCTTTTACTTTATACACATTCTTATTGCTTGAATTCTTTGTAAACAGTAGACAGGAATTACTTCTGTATATATTTTAAAAGCTCAATAAAAATGCCTGCAAGTAGACTCAGTACAGCTATCTGAGTTCAATGTCCAGATTCTATTTGACAGTTTGTCAAAGATGAATACACAGTTTACAGTGAAAGAAGTGCAGACAAAGTCCGGGCATGGAAAATATATAACACTGCATTAAAAAAATTACACAACTCTGCTGGCATTTAAACAAATGGAAATCAAAATACCTTAAAAGTATTTATGCACCTAAAAAACTAGCAAAATAAGGTACCAAGAGCCCACTGCTGGGGCTGTGAGGAAACAGGTGAGGCTTTCCTTTGTTGGAAGTGCTGATTATTGGTTCATCCTCCTTGGGGCTTAGATTGGCAGAATGTTACAAGGGCAATAAAACTGTTGATGTGCCTTGCCAAGAATTCTGCTTTTGACACTATAACTTAACTCTTAAAGGAGAAGAAAAAATGTAGTTGCTACAAAGATGTCCAAAGCACTGTTTTTAATAACAAAAAAGGAACTAGTTTGTACTCAAAAGGAGATAGATTATTATACAAACAAATCAATATGGCAGATATTACATAATCACCTATTTGTCATTGTGGTAGCTATATCCATACATGAAAATGCGTGTGAATAACAAAGTAGGAAGAAAAGTAGAACAAACACTGGGCACACTCTCATCACAACCATAGAAAATCCACCAAAGTGTTTGCTACCTAAAATTAGAAGAGGATTTGGAACTGTATGAATACAATTATTTTTTGTTCTTTAAGTGTCTGTGTTTTTAAAATTTCTCAGTGACGGTTTACTTATTAGGGAAGAGATGGCTGGTGCTATCTAGATATGTCTGTCTCTCTACTAATAAGGCCTTTGGGCTCCTATTGTTTTAACGTGTTTCCAATTATCTCCACTGTCTGCCTTGAAATGGAAACAAAGCTGAGTGGCAAAATGACCAATGAGAGATAAAGAGACCAGCTTGGGGTTTTCTTCCTCTTAACTGTATACTCAAAGTGGCCTAGGGGATCTACACAGGCATGAGCGATAGCACTGAGGTCTGGTTCATTTGTTCACATAGATACAATTTCTGCAGTGCTCAGGATGTTCAGATTCCTTCTAATATTTATATTCCTTCCAACTCTAAGTAAAGTTAATAAGTAAGACACTACTTTCATAAATAATGACCAATGTGAGTTGAGCCTCCTCTGTGCTCCAGACTCTGGAGATACAAAGAAAAATAAAACATGATTACTGTCTTCAGTGATCTTGCAACTAATGAATTCTCAATATCGAAACAGAAAATTAAACCTTCCTTCCTCAATGAAGCCTTTTCTAGCTCTTCTACCTCATTGCATTTCTTTCCATTTCCATATTCCTAGAGGGTTATATTCTGCACTCTACAATTTCGATTTTAATTAGATAACTAACATAGTGTGTTGTGGAAAGAGCCCTGGACTGGAGGTCTAGTTCCCACATAGTTGCCTTAAAACTTTCTACAAACCACTAAACCTCCCCGCATCTCACATTCCTTCTTATAAAATCATGATTCAGATGATCCCTAAGACCCTTCAAGATCTGAAATTCTATGATTTGTCTGTTGTAGTGTTTGTTCTCTGTTTTACATGCCCAGTTTTTACAAAACACACCTCGGTGCCAGCTCCTGGTAGATGCCCAGTAAAAAGAGATTATTTATTCAGTCTGTAGGTTTTCTAAACAATCTCTTATCTCATTAATGTTCTGTTTTTATTTAAGATAGATTTTGAGTGTTTGGATTTGATTCATTCAAGTAATGTTTATCAAGCACTTTACCATGAGCTGTCTACTGTGTTGGCTGTTTGTGGTTTGAGGAGGTGCTTGTGGAGGGCTGGCCATCATTTGTGAGGACTGTGGTGTTGAGATCTACACATCAGGCTGAGAGTTGGACCAAATCATCTTGACCATTGCTCCCATCTTCAACATTTTTTAATTTTATTCAGTGCCTATTTGTACTGAAGTTGGTGTTGGAGTTTTCTTTGTGGTTTGTTCTGATCACGTCTGATTTTTAATAATATGTCATACATTTGTATAGCATTTTACAGAACTCCTTCTAGTCTGGTTAGAGAGTAGAGAGTGCTAGTTACTCCCTCTCCCATTTCTCAGCACTTGGGGAAAGATACACAGAATGAAATGAGGGGAAGTGTGTGCATGGAGGGCCAGTGCCTCTAAGAGCACAACACCCTCCCTCCAGGAGAGCTCAACTGAAGGATGAGGCCAGGGCTCTCGTGACCCCATCAGGATTCCATCTGTTCGGCCACTGGAGGGCAGAGTTACTGGAGAATTCCTGGCTCAGTGCTCCTAGAGCTCCTCCCTCAGCCCCTTCCAGGCTTCATCTACTGTGAGGGTCTTCCTAGCGATTGGCTTGGAGCACTTCATCTCTGGCCAGAAGCCTCCAGTGGTTCTGAGTGCAGACTCCTGGCCTGGCATTTGCCTTTCTCCATGATGTGGGGCTAGTTGCCCATACCAGCACTCTTCCCAGCTGCCAGGCCCCACGATCCCTGAGCAGGTCCCGGGCTTTCCCTCTTGGACTTCCGTCATCCTTTCTAACTGGAGCCCTGACCCCTAATCTATCACAGTGCTTCCCCACTTCTTCCAAATGTCACCTCTTCCAGGGAGCCCATCCTGCTTCTCCTTGCCAGTTGTGGTCTCTTTCCTGCTGAATCACCCTGGGGCTTTCCTGTACTGTGTATCTTTGGCTTTATGTTCTGGTTATTTAAGTACTCGTCTCTAGAATGTGAGCCTCTAGAAAATCTCTTATTCATCTTTGTGTTCTCTATAGCACCTAGGACAGTGCCCGGCCTGTGGTGGATGTTCAATCAGACCTGGTTAGGTTACGGCTGAGCAGGGATGGATTTAAACACACCGGGGCACGGCAGTCAGCCCTGTGATGCCAAAGTGCTATCTACAAATGCGTTTACTGGGCAGCTTGTCGGCCATCATAAGGAGCTGCCTCTCTTAAGACCAACAGTGTGATCTGGAAGGAGGTCTGTTCTGGTGTCATGTGCTTGGGTCTTTGTCTCTAATTCACTCTGTCCTCTGGGCTATAGTTTCCTCATCCTATAAAAATGAGAGAGTCGAACCAGATGACTGTGATGCCCCTTCCTGTTCCAACATAACATGATTTCATAAAAATACATTTATTTTTATTTTATTTTATTTTTTGAGACAGAGTCTCACTCTGTTGCACAGGCTGGAGTACAGTGGCATGATCTCAACTCACTGCAAACTCTGCCTCCCGGGTTCAAGCAATTCTTCTGTCTCAGCCTCCCAAGTAGCTGGAACTACAGGCACGTGCAACCATGCCTGGCTAATTTTTGTATTTTTAGTAGAGACGGGGTTTCACCATGTTGGTCAGGCTGATCTCAAACTCCTGACCTCAGGTAATTCACCCGCCTAGGCCGCCCAAAGTGCTGGGATTACAGGCATGAGCCACCACGCCCAACCATAAAAATAAACTTTAAACAAGATTTTGGAGTAGGGACCTGGTGGTTTTATGAGCATGCTTACCAGTTGACCCCAGTGCTACGTGACAGGCTGACTTAAGTGACTAGTTTGCAGGTTCGTTCAGTAAACGCTCATGGTATGCAGGATGTTTGTACTCCTGCAATGAACAGATGACAGAGAAAACCAAGGCACTGTCCCTGCATTCAAAGGTTTGACATCCTCAACTTGCTGAGGCTCTAAATCTGCACTTCGCACATCCATTACATGCACACCAACCTTGAGTGCTGGCACGTTGTGTGGGAATGAGGAAGTGTGTTCTGATGCCACACATGGGACCTGACATCCTCTTCAAATTAATCCCTGTCCCCTGCCTCTGCTGAAGAACTCTGAAATAAAAGTGGGTGGGAGATGGTGATGGTGAAAAGAGACTTGTGTCCTGTAGTGATGGTGAGGATGAGCAATAGATTCGCCTGTTTTTCTGTCATGCGGTGGCACGCTGAGTCCCCGAGCAACTCCTCTAAGAGATGCAGGTCCCTCTCAGCCACTCAGAAAACTCCAGCAGGGATTAGGGCAGGATGAGGTGGGGGCAGACAGGGCCTGTTGAGAGCTGAAGTTTAGATGGTGAGCACAGAGTCCCAAGCCTGGGAGGGAGGTTGTCTGTGGAGTGTGAAGAACTTGGCTCAACTCGGCCACCAAATGCTGGGAAGCCTGACAGGGGAGTGAAAAATGAGCCTGGAAGAGTTGGAGCCAGGAAGGCAAGGAAAATCAAATCAAATCTGGATCCTGATTTAAAAGGCATTAGGCCGAGGGGAGCCAGGCACCTGAACATACTTTCCACAGCCTGTCATGCTAGGCCTGCCTCATCCGTGCGCAGCGAGGGGATGTCGGGCCCAGGGAACTGGTTCCCAGGCCACTATCCCCCAGTCAGTCCGCTCAGGCACAGGCACGACCCCATCAAATGCCATACTCTGTTGGGCTGGAGGCCGGGAGAGCTTCTGTGGCTCAGTCCAGAAAGGAGTGAGGAGAGACTGTTTCTGGAGCAGTCTGGCACCAGTCAGTTCCCCACATGCACAGTGAACACTGGTACGGAATTAATGAATTATCTGAGACAAAGCTCTTTTGTCATAAAGTCAAGTCATCCCCAAACCCACCCCCTGCTCTTCATTTTTAGTGGCCAGGACATAGCCATTTGGGGTCTGAAGTGAAATTCTGGACCCTCAGTGCTGGAATCATTCGTGGAGGCACTTTATAGAGAGTGGTTTCTCAAGGTGGGATCCTGCAGAAACCACTGGGTGCCTGCAGAGTCCCACCCAGACCCGCTGAGGTGAGACCAAGGAATCTGCACTTGAGTACACTGTCCCTTAACAGGTTCTTCTATGAGCCACTCAAGGGACAGCCGTTAGTCTCCAGAGATGGAAGCAAAGGTCACACCTGCAGGTTTCAGCTGCCCCTGGGGGAGCACGTGGGAAGTGGCTGGGCAGTGGAGGAAGGGGTGACTGGGCTTTTGTATCTTGCCTGATTTTACTTCTGAGGGTGGCAGGTCTGACAATCACAGGCCCTGGGAAGGGGCTGTCTGCTGATGGACTGCTTGAGCATATTGCTGACTTATAGATTGGTGATTTATTTTATTTTATTTTATTTATTTTATTTTATTTGAGATGGAGTCTCACTCTGTCGCCCAGGCTGGAGTGCAGTGGCAAAATCTTGGCTCACTTCAAGCTCTGCCTCCCGGGTTCACGCCATTCTCCTGCCTCAGCCTCCAGAGTAGCTGGGACTACAGGCGCCCGCCACCACGCCCAGCTAATTTTTTCTATTTTGTTTAGTAGAGACGGGAATTGGTGATTCTTATTATCACCATTATCTCCCCCATTATCACCCTCCCAAGGAATCCCCTAGTGAAAATTTAATACCACAGTTATACTTTATATGTGTACTGTAGTATATCTGTGGGTATACATAAAAAGAGTAAGACTTTTTGCCCCTTACTCCCGAGAACAAATTGTCCACCCCTCCCCCCACCTTAGGGATGATATTACCCCTTGAGAATGCATCATATAGATTAAATTTTATAATGCTTATAATCTTCTGGAGTAGAAGTGTGGAGTCAGAATAGAGAAGGAAAAATATGGGTGGGAAATAATAAACCTGGGTAAGAATAGCATACAGGAATAAACACTGTACAGTCTTGTATTATAGTTGTTAGAGATGGGCTGCAAATGTGACTATTTGTTAGCTTTCTGGAAATCATTTTGTCTTTAAAAAAATAAGCCCATTTGCTCAGGACATGCAATCAAAGGCCTAACTAGTGGGAACTCTCGAGCTTATGTGTGGGTATATACACACATGCCTGTGCGTAAACAAGGGAAGCTGTCTGGATACTAAAGGTGGTAGGAGATGCTTTTTGGGCAGAAGACTGGAGACCCCTGGCTCTGTCATTGTTCTCTGTTCTATCTCCCCTCCTACCCTGAACTCAGATCACCACTATTGTGTGCTCTACACCCTCAGCCCTGTTCCCAAGCTAGCTCAGGCCCCTTCTTGCTGCTCTTCGCCTCATCTGCCTTGTGGCCCTCGGGTCTCTGTTCTACACTTGGTCATGCTCCCTGAACCTCTCCAAAGTTTCAGTGGGGAAGAGAGGGTGAGGGCAAGACTCGAGCTGTGGCAGAGTGTGGGTAAATACCTCAGGGAGGACCAGTTCACCTCGACCTCTTCTTCAGGGAGCAGTGGCCAGCCGGTGCTTATAAACATGTGCTTGCCAGAGTGCAAATGATCAAGAAACGTCAGGGCAGGAAATCAAGAAGCTTTGTGTCATGGGGCAATGGAAAGAATAGAAGCACAGACTTTGCAGCCAGGATATCTGAGTTTGAATTTCTTCTGCTTACATTCTCTAGGCTCCATAGCTGAGATGGGAATAGTAATTCCTACTTCCCAGCATCATTGGAGGGTTGATGCAATGGCAGATGTGCACCAGCACATAGCAGTTGCCTAATAAAATGGTGGGCATCATAGCACTATAGTAATATAATCAGGATCACTGATCTGTCCACAGCACCACTCTAAATGGCTTACTTTGAGAATGCTTTAAAGTAAAAATGCAATATTCTACTTAAGAAAGCAGATAAGCAAAGGTAGAAAGAAGGCTAAAATTACCCATGGTTCTGCTTTGCTCTCAGTTTGTATTATTGTTTTGTTTAATCATTCTGTCCTATAGTTCTTTTCTAAGCTGGGTGTTTATTTTGTTTTCAACATAGGGATAACTACAGGATTTATAGGGGCAGAGTGGCTTGTGGAAGCATCACAGGCCATGGGTCGGACTTGATTTTTAATTCAATCCCATCCTTTACCAGCTGTGATCATGAGTAATTTGCCAGCTCTCCAGGTCATGTTGCTATCTATAAAATGGGGATAATGCCACCTATAATATGGCATTACTTAAGTGAAATATCTTTGCTGCATATGTAATAGAAGTGCTTAGTAACTTTTAGTCATAACTAAAATTATTCATAGTGTTTTGTATCCTGCTTTTTTCAGCCAACATAGCATTTTTCAAATCACTCTGTCACCATGATTTTAATGGTGAATATTCCATTAAATTTGATATGCTACCATTTACTGAATCATTCCTCTGTTGGCAGTTATCTCGATGGTTTCCAATATTTCCTTTTATAAATTAAATTTGCATCAACATCTTTATACATGAAGTTTTTAATTCCATATTTAATATTATTTCCTTGGGATTGGTTAGTCAGCAGAAGAGAGGTGAATGGGACAAGGATTCGGGCATCTGTAAGCACAAATACTTTCCAAGAGGCTAGTCTTCTTCAGCTTGCGCTGTTATCAGTAAGGGAGAAGACACAGCACCAGTTTTCATGGCCCACCTGCTCTCCGATCTATGAGATTCAAACTCGCCTTATCAATTTGGAGCACCTCTGTCCACCGGCTTCTTCCTGCCCCAGCTCATAGCTTGGTTCTCTCCGAATCAAGAATCCTTCACTGGACCTCAGTCTGCATCTGCCCTGCAGCTTGGCCTCTTGTCCTGATGGCACACGGGGACCAGCAGGGCCTGCAGGTACCAAGCGGTCAGGAAGGTGGGAGGCAGGAAGCCAGAGAGTCCAGTGAGAGCTGAAACCCGTAATGGCCTCTGCTGGGGTGGCAGAGGGAGCAAGAACAGCAAGCAGACTCAGAGGCCAGGCCGCTTCATCCTAGTCGTCAGAAAGATCAAGACAGTCCAGGGCTCAGGAGACCTCAGTGCCTACCATGATGCCTGACACACAGTAGGTGATTAAGAAGTGAAAACCAAAGGCTGGGCAGTGGGAGAGCTGTGAGTGCAAGGAGAACCATCTTCTTCCCAGAGGTTTACTGACCTTGACTGATTGATAGAGGACCTCATCATTTCAAGCTGAGAGACTCTTGTAGCCACACTGGGTCAAATGTTGAACTACCTGGTACTTGTCATTCCTCTTTTTCTCTTTTCTTCTCTACACATCATGATCCTGGCCCACATAGTGATTAATTTTAATCATTCCATTGAAATCATATTCTTGTTCAGAGTATATTTGTCAATTTGTCTTCACTGGGCCCCAGAATAGGAGCCTTTGGTTGGATACTGTCTCCCCGATACAGAGTGAGCATCCTAAGGCAGGTGCCACATCCACTGTACTGACTCGAAAGTAGGTGCACAACGAACACAGAGCTGGGTTCTAAGAGGCACGAAATGCTGAGACTCAGTTCTTGCTCATTAATGCCGCCTGATTGAAGTACTAAAATGTATGTGCATGCACACACTTTCCTGAACTTACATTTGTTTCATAAGATCTGCCAATGCTGAGGACCAGGTGAGGTACCCCATGCCTATAATCCTAGTACTTTGGGAGGCTGTTTGGGGCGGATTGCTTGAAGCCAGGAGTTCGAGACCACCAGCCTGGGCAGCAAAGCAAGGCCCAGTCTCTACAAAAAATAGAAATTAAAAAAATTAGCTGGACCTCATAATTTCAAGCTGAGAGACTCTTCCAGCCACACTGGGTCAAATGTGGTATGCAACTGTAGTCCCAGCTACTGAGAGGCTAAGGTGGGAGGATCACTTGAGCCCAGGAGTTCAAGGCTTCAGTGAGCTATGATTGCACTCCAACCTGGGTAACAAAGCGAAACCCCATCTCTAAAATTAAAAAAAAAATTACCTTGTTGAATCTGTCTTTTCCATCTCCGCTATTAGAGTAGGCCCTCCTTGTAGGAGGAGACTAGATCCTTAACCTTCTTTACATCCCCAGTGTCTAGCACAGTAGCAGTGAAGGGTGCTCAGTGAGCCTTTATCCAGTGCATAAGCAAACACTAGTAATGAACAAGACCCTATGCTCTATGGTCAGTATATTAATACAATAAAATGTGCAACAAAAAATAAAGGAAAGAAGTATTCAGAAGACCTTATGAAGAAGGCCAGTTTCATTCTAGGCCTTTCTAGGGTCAGTAATTTATTCAATTACAAAATAAGGGTGTGGTGTTTGACAGTGCTCTCGAAGAATACTCCTGAGGGGACACTGGTGAAATATCTTGTCAAAAGGCTAGGAAGCCTTGGCATAACTTTTTGATATTTGGAACTTTCCTGCCCATGATTCTATTTGACTCCCCTGAAAAGTAGTATGGAGGAACAAGCCTGAATTTGGGGACCTTGTGTAAATTACTTACCTTCTTTGAGATTTTTTTTCTTACCTATAAAATTAGTATGGTAACACTGACCTTACAGAGGTATTGGGAGGATTAACTCAAATGACGTACATAATGTAGCCTGTACTTCCCGAGAACGAACATCCAACCCCCTCCATGCTTGTACAGCAGGGAGAGGAGTAATTGCCTCTGGAGGCCTGTGATGCAGTCTCCACTGACCCTGCAAAAGTATTGTAACCTCTGCCTGACCTGCTTGTAGGTTGCTTAGGAGGGGAGCTGAGAAGTGACAGGAAAAAGGTTTTGTATGCAGTTTATGAGTTAAGAGAATATTACTTAATTGTGGGTTTGATGGAAAACATTATGTGAGGTTGGTTCAGATCTTTCCAGAGGTCTGCCAGCAACCTCAGAAGTGGAGCCTTATTGAAAACAGCTGGGGAGAAGGTTGGCGCCCAGCCTCTCCTTGCTTTTCCATGCTCCAGAGCTGTCTCACTCAGTGGACTGAGCTCAGCCCCAGGACCCTGCCAAGGGCTCTGGCAGCCTCAGCTGGGGACAGGCAGTGGTTCTTGCCCAGCTTGGGGCTCCATCTCAAAGATTGAAACCAGTTAAGCCAGGAATTTGCCAGGCCACCAGTCAGTATTTCTTCCAGGTCTTGAAATTAGCCGCTGACTTGAGTTCTTGCAGGATGAGTTAACCAGTGCAACGTTTTCATGGCAGGGGTGTGGGCTGCCTACTGGATGTGTGATGGATGAGCTGTGTTGTCCTTTGAAGTCCTCCCAGCCGTCCTGCTGGGCACCAACTAGAGAATGAGGATACTGTTCAAAGCACAGCCCTCCTATATGTCCATTTGGAAGCTTCACCCTCCTTTGCCACAGAGGCTTTTCTATCGGAAGGCTGCTAGCTTTGCTATAGCTGAAGCCCATTTGGTTTTATCCCAAGTACTCACCAACCATGTCGATTTCAGCTGAATATTCTTAAAGACAAATATGGCATGCCACTCCCTTATTCTTTCACTTCGAAGGGACATTTAGTCACTGCCAGTCTCTTGTTTTATTTACTTTCTAAAAATGTGCTCCTAGTAAATTTGCATAATTCGAATTTCAGTAAAATTTTAAAACTTTTTTTTTACTGTTCATGAAAGTGAAATATGTTCCATACTTTAAAAGTTTTGAAATACAGACAGTATAGAAAACAATCCCACCATCCAGTGATGACAGCTATTTACACATTGGTAGATTTCCTTTGTATTTTTTTTCTATTGTAACAAGGAAAAAGTATATCGTTATTAAAAGTTACATTATGGATATTAAGTAACTGGTTTTATATGCTGCCTTTTTAGTTAATACTTCTTTTTATTTTTTTTTTTGAGACAGAGGCTCGCTCTGTTGCCCAGGCTGAAGTGCAGTGGTGTGATCTCCTCTCACTGCAAGCTCCACCTCCCAGGTTTACACCATTCTCCTGCCTCACCCTCCTGAGTAGCTGGGACTACGGGTGCCCACCACAATGCCTGGCTAATTTTTTTTTTTTTTTTTTCGGATTTTTAGTAGAGACGGAGTTTCACCATGTTACCCAGGATGGTCTCGATCTCCTGACTTTGTGATCCGCCTGCCTCGGCCTCCCGAAGTGCTGGGATTACAGGCATGAGGCACCGCGCCCAGCCCCTTTTTAGTTAATGCTTTCTCATGTTCTTTAAAATTCTTCAAGATAAATCTTAATAGTTATATAGTATTTTGGTCTTATAATTATTTCAAATAGACTATGTTTTTGATATTTTGATTTCTAATATTTAATCTTTTAAATAAATTAAACATATCCATCTTCATGGACATCTTTGATAATTCCTAAGAGATATTAGAAATAGAAGGATTGAATCTTTTTAAGTCTTTGGATAGCTATTTCCAAATTGTTAAAAATAGCCTCATAAGGTCAACATTACTATGCTAATTTTATAGGTAAGAAAAATGAAGTTTAGGCCGGGCGCGGTGGCTCAAGCCTGTAATCCCAGCACTTTGGGAGGCTGAGACAGGCGGATCATGAGGTCAGGAGATCGAGACCATCCTGGTGAACACGGTGAAACCCCGTCTCTACTAAAAAAATACAAAAAACTAGCCGGGCGAGGTGGTGGGCGCCTGTAGTCCCAGCTACTCGGGAGGCTGAGGCAGGAGAATGGCGTAAACCCGGGAGGCGGAACTTGCAGTGAGCTGAGATCTGGCCACTGCACTCCAGCCTGGGCGACAGAGCCAGACTCCGTCTCAAAAGAAAAGAAAAATGAAGTTTAAATTATCACCCTCCCTTCAGCAATGTGTAAGAATGTAATTTTCTCACACTTATAAGCACTAGTTATCACTTTACCTATTAACACATTTCTAAATGAAAAATATCACATTTTATTTTATATTTGCTTGATTAATTTTAAATTAAACATTTTTATATGTTTGGCTACTACTTCAGAAACTTCTTGTTCCTGTCCTTTACTTTTTTCCTTCTGTGTTCTTTTTATTTAGTCATGTAAACTTTTTATATCTTAAAAATGTTCACCTTTTTTACATATATATTTGAAATATTTTTAATGTGTTTACCTTTTAATTGTTATCCTAAGTTTACGTTTGTACAGAAATTTTAAATTTTAGTGGTCACATGTCTTTATGCTTTCCACTGTTAGTGTCATGCCTGGAATCTCTAAGATTATGTCCACATTTCTTCTAGCTTTTTTTACTTTTAACATTTTAATCAAAATGGACGTTTCTGTGTATAATGTGAGGAAGAAATCTTGAATAGGATTTTTTTCAAGTTATCCATACTTACTGAATAATCTATTCTTTTCCCATTAGTTTGAGATCAGCTTTACTGTGTACTGAAGTCTTATGTATAGAGTTTGTTTTAGGATTTTTCTGGACTATTTCGTTAGTCAATATGTGAACCAAAATGGTTTTAATAATTGTAGCTTTTTAACATTCCATATCTAATCATATAATCCTACTGGTTACTTTTAATACAAGGACAAAGTCTCTTTATATATCGAAGACTTCTCACATGTTGTTTAGAAAGTTTTGAAACTTTAATGATATAGGATCTTCATGTTTCTTAAGTTTTTTCCTGGGTGAAGTGTGTGTGCATACCTTTCCTAATGGTAATAGCTACTAGATATGAAAACGATTTTAACTTTTGAGTAGTTTATAACTGGCTAAAGCCAATATCAGAGGTATAGATGGTTTCCACCTTATGATAGTTCAGCTTATACATTGTCAACTTTATGCAAAAATGATACACATTCATTAGAAGCTGTACTTCTAGTACCCCCACAACCATTGTTTTTCACTTGCAGTGCTCAATACATGAGATATTCAATGTTGTGTTATATAATAGGCCTTGTGTTAGATGATTTTGCCCAACTGTAAGCTAATGTAAGTGTTCTGAGCGTGTTTAAGGGAGACTAGGCTAAGCTATGATGTTTGATGAGTCACTATATTTAATGCATTTTCAACTTAGAAAATGTTCGACTTAGGATGAGCTTATTGGGATGTAGGCCATCATAAATTAAGGAGCTTCTGTATATGCATAGCCTTTAATGCTTTTATCATTGAACAAAAGTTACTAAAAATTAGTGAGCCAATCATTCAACTCACAAAATCAAAGACTAGAACAAGCCAAAAGAAAGCAGGAGCAAAACATTTATATAAAAGGAGAAATGAGTTTATTACAAAGAGAAAAACAATATTTAGGAGTAAACTTAAGGGCTGGTCTTAGAAATAGGAAATAGGCCAACCCTACTAGGCCATTCAAAGAAAAACAGAAAATACACCTACCATTTGGAAATGGGACTCTAACCACTGATCTGTAGTTAATAAAAATGAGATTTTCAGGGTAAACTCTGATTTGAAGATCTTGAAAGAAGTAGATGCTTTTCTAAGAAAATTAACTTAAAAAGAAGTTGAAAACCTGAAAAGTTCAGTGGAAGAAACTGGAACAGTTGAAGAAATACATCTTGAGAAAGTTCTGGATCCACATAGTTTTATAGATGAGTTCATTAAAACCTTCAAGGAGTAGATCATTCCAAGCTGTGTGTTTGTAGCACAAAGGTTATTTACGGTATGAAATGGAATGTTTCTTTCATAGTCTCTCTCACCTTTATACACTCAGTTCTGTGAACTTCTTGGAAAACTAGGATTGGGGTTGTAAGGCATCTTAGAGAGTAGGAAGGCTTCTTCTGACAACATCCCAGCCAGACGGGTCTCCAGCCTTCTATGAACATTCTGGGGACGGGGATCTACCATGTCACAGTTGGTCCATTTGGTTGTTGAGGCATTGTTGGTCTTACTTATATGAACCTAAATCTGCCTCTGGAGAATTTTGGACCCATTTCTCCTTGGCCTGTCCTCTGGCACTACATAGCATGTAGACTTTTGTACAAGAGCTCATCATATATTTGAAGACAGATGTGCCCTCCTTTTGGTGTGTTTTACTCCAGGCTAAATAGACCAACTTCCCTCAACTATACTTTATGTTCCTTCAATAAACATCTGTTGAGCACCTGCCAGGTGCCAGCCAGACACTGGGCATCATCCCCTCACACAACATGAGCCCCTTCCTCAGTATCCTATTAACACGTGGCACTTGTACCTGGATGCAGTCCGTCAGTGATGCCCATGTGGAATGGGACTGCCCACTCCCTGTGTGGACACCATGCTCTGTTAATACGGCTTAAGGTTAAATCATGTTTAAAAGACTCATGCTCGGCTCCTTTTGATGTGAGCTGCCCTTCCACCCTAATTTTGTCTAGTTGATGATTTAGAACCTTCACAAGACATATTCTCTCCTAATATATCTTGATTTGGACCTTTGTTATTTTATTTTATTTTGAGAAAGCATTTTGCTCTTGTTGCCCAGGTTGGAATACAATGGCATGATCTCGGCTCACTGCAACCTCTGCCTCCAAGGTTCAACCGATTCTCCTGCCTCAGCCTCCCAAGTA
>NW_012116377.1:9623176-9778397 GCF_000951035.1 Colobus angolensis palliatus
TTTTTGTATTTTTAGTAGAGATGGGGTTTCACCATGTTGATCAGCCTGGTCTCGAACTCCTGACCTCAGGTGATCCACCCACTTCAGCCTTCAAAAGTGCTGGAATTACAGGCCTGACTTTGTTCTTTTAGAACATTGATTCTATCAGCCAATATGTATACTCCCAGGATTAATGCCAACTTTAGTACTCGTGAGCAGCCTTGTAGTCCATTCAAGTAATAAATTCAACAGAATAAAAATGTTCAACAAAAGAGAAGCAGGAAGTCCTAGGACCTACCAGAGAGATCATGACATTAATTTAAAAATACTTGTTGATCACCTACTATGTGCCAGTCATTGTACTGGGAGTTGGTAATTCACTGGTGAGCCAAAGCTTTGTAGCTCTTTCCACAAACAGTTACAGTTTAGTGCAACGAGACAGGCAGGAGTAACCGTGCACACAGATGAATTATATGCTGTGATGAGGCCCACTGAAGGAAATCCCGGGGTGCAATGAGAGCATAACAACATGACTTAGTTTGGGAAATCAACAAAGGTGTCTCTGAAGTGACACCCAGGCTGGGATATAAAGATTGGAGGGAGAGACATCAGTCAGCTAGCCACTCAGTGCTGCCAAAAGGAAGTGGCCATGCTGAGTGTGGAGACAAGTTCAGAATAGGTGTAATGCCTGTTTCCCTCTCATGAGTAAGTCACAGTCTTGCAGTAAGTTGTGCCAAATATACCTGGAATGAATAAAAACATAACCCGTGTTACTGGCATAAGGGCTGTCGCCTCAGATTGTCATGAGCCATTCTGGTTTAAAATATTCTCATTTTTCCAGTAAAGTCATCCAAATATGCTTGGAGTTCCAGTATTTTGATGTTGAAACTTTTATAGCACCAACTCCTTCTTGCACCTGGAGGCTGCTCGTAAATCTCTCGTCAGATAATGTGTCCTGATTTTTTTAATGGAAAATATGGTCCTGTGCTTGGTAGGGCAGAGAGAAATGTGGAAGGTGATGTCATGGTGATTAGTTGTCTCAGATTTTCTGGGATGGGCCTGATTTTAAGTAGTCTGCACTCTGATCAGATCAGCATGCACTCATTTTTAACATGTGATCACCATAGATAATAGTGTAGGTGCTACAAGGTGGAAGCAGGGCAAGATCAGAGGCAGCCAGAGTAACTGGGGAGGCTCTCTAGAGGCAGAGCAAGTGGTCCTGGAGGAGCAGGCAGAGAGGGGAAGAGTGCACTGGCGTGGCCTTTTGGAATTGCTCCTCGCATGGCTCTGCCAGCAGTGCACATTTCTAAGGCCCCTATCCTGTTCACCAGACAGTCAGACAGTGTATGGTGAAGATGTTTCGAAAGGACACAATTAGGAGGAAAAATCTGATGTATGACACATCCCATAGACAAATAGAAATAGAACTATGATTATCTCCTTTTGTGACAAGGAAGTAAGTAAAAATTGATTGTATCAGCATTTAGCCCTGGCTTTAAAATATTATTTTTGAGACTTACAAGCAAGTACTACATACTTAGAGGTAGAACTGAGTCCCCATTACCCAATCTCTAGGTGTATTTACAGAACTAGGTCCACTGTGGCCAGGGGCCAGGAGCAGCAGTGGCCTCAGCCCTGCGTGGCATTAGGGGTCTTCGCCTTAGAGAAGGTCTGGGTGAGTCATTCAGGTCAGGGCTGTCCTTATTGAATATGTCTTCCCTTCAGGTAACATAGCTGAGCAGTCAGTGCTGAGAATTCTGACTCTGCCCTCACCTGCATTTGGTGGCAGTCCTTCCCAGGGGCAGAAGATGCAGCTGAGGGCCAGGGAAACATTGGTTTTTTCATTTCCCCCTGTTCAGCAAAAGGAAGGGAAAAACATCAAGCTTAGAAATGGGACCCTGACCCTGGACCCAATTGTAAAGCTCTTAGAAGAGGCTTTGGAGTAAGCACTGCTCTCATGCTTGCATCCTGCAGCTGGGGGCGAAGGGCTCTCTAGATATTCCTGCTCCTTTTGGGTTGTGGGCTGTCCTGGTTCCCCTCGGCTTCTAGGGCAACAGCCCTGCTGGCCAGCAGTGTCAGCCAAGTGATCACTGTGAGAAGCTGCTGCTGAGAGGCCAGGAGTTCGGTCAGCGTGCCCAGATCCTAGGGGCTCCTTTAGAAGCCAAGTGGTGATGGTAGGAGTCCAGGCTCCCTTAGGCTGAAGAGGACTCTGTAGAGTATAACAAGTTTGCAGACCCTTCCAATACCTAACCCAAAGCTGACCCTTTTAACAACACAAAATAAAGTCATCTTCTCAAGAGCCACCAGGCCTCTCTCAGCAGCCCCCTCCCCTGAAGGCATCTGCAGGCATCATTCATCCTTAGCAAGTACTTCTCCCTGTCACTTCCTGACACCCCCATGGGACTGATACCTACCCATCCTTACTTCTTCCCCACTCCTCAGACCTGGAGGTCACTATGGCTAATGTGCTTAGTGCAGCAAAGGCCTTAGGGCAGCCCTGGCACCAGCCATGCATTTGTTTTTGTTTAGAGACAGAGTCTCACCCTGTCACCCAGGCTGGAGTGCAGTGGCATAACCTTGGCTCACTGCAACCTCCACCTCCCACGTTCAAACAATTCTCCTGCCTTAGCCTCCTTAGTGTCTGGGATTACAGGCACAAGCCACCATGCTCGGCTAATTTTTGTATTTTCAGTAGAGACGGGGTTTCGTCACGTTGGCCAGGCTGGTCTCGAACTCCTGACCTCAGGTGATCTGCCAACCTCGGCCTCCCAAAGTGCTGGAATTACAGGCATGAGCCACCACACCCAGCCTCATGCGTTTGTTTTTAACAGATGAAGAATGGGTTGCGCTGCGCCTGAAATTCTCTGAGCTGGGTGGTCTGAGCAGTTGTCTGTACTGAGACCAAGCCCTACCTGCAGGCTTCTCAACCCGCTGCTTTTGTCCAACGGTGGCTCAGCTGGGTCCCCGCCCCCACCATTTCTTCCCAATTCTTCCTCCCCAAGGATCACAGACTTGAAAGGGACGCTGGCGGGAGGGGGAAAGGAAAGTTTGAGTTTTGTTTTTTACTACCTAACTGGGCAGCTTTTCCCTCCATTTTTCCAGATGCTTCTTTAGAAAAGAGATTTCAGTGGCATGGACTGGGAAGTCTAATTCTGCTTTAAATGTGTGTTTTGAACCAGGACTCTGACCCCTTTGGTGCTCCCCAGCCCCCAAGCAGGCCACCAACAAATACCCAGACAACAACCACAGGCAGGGCTTCCTCACAATGGGTCCTGATTGGAGGGTTGTTGGTATGTGTTTCTTTTCTTTTCTGCAACCCCTGGGCCATTGCCCTAAAATTCCTGAGCAATAGCCTGTGAGAGGGCGGTGCCCTGTGGAACTAAGTTGGCAAGAGCCGATAGATCAGGCGGAAGTGGCTGAGGAGAGCTACTCTGGTTCAGCAGGAGCTGTTCATGTGCTGGCATGACCTAGAATCTGCCTCGGCTCACAACCTGGGGTCTCCGAGGAGCCCTCCTAAGGTGGGCAGGGCTATTGGGAGCCATCTCGCATCTAGTGCAAACTGGGTTTGCCCTTTCCCTACAAACCCTCGGGCGCCACAGCCCCAGCCCTATAAGTCACCCCTACTGCTGCTCTCCTGGGGCTGATGCTGTATTAAGAGGTGGTTCTACCTTCCTGCTCAACTCACAGCAACACCTCTATGGAGCCCTCACCCTCCTCCATGCTCCCATGGTCCTCAGCACACGCCTCTTCCACAGCCCTGACTGCATGTGCTGTGGGCCTCGAGGCTGCCAGCCACTTCTGGGCGGCCTGGAGTGAAGGCCTGTGTGATCATGGGCCAGAGAAGAGGGAATGAGGGTGGAGAGAAATAGGCAGACCAGGTCTTATTCGAAGCACAATGAGAACTCATTGGAAATTTTCAAAACAGAGAAGTGGCTTTGGTCTGATTTATTTATTATAAGGCAGTGTAACATTTAGCAAAGGGATGAACATATAGCTAATTGAAACAGAACAGAGAGTTCAGAAATAGAGTTATATATATTGTCTCATTGACATTTTTGTTGTGGTAAAATATACATAAAATGAAATTTACCACTTTAACCATTTATAAGTGGACGGTTCAGCGGCACCCAGTACGTTCACACTGTTGTACAACCATCACTACCAATCTCTGGAACCTTTTTGCCTTGTAAAACTAAAAGTTCATACCCATTAAACAATAACTTCTTACTTCCTTTCCCTCTAGCCCCTGGCAACCACCATTCTACTTTCTGTCTCTATGAATTTGACTACTCTTAGTACCTCGCGTAAGTGGAATTATATAGTATTTGTCCTTTGTCACCGTCTTACTTTACTTAGCATAATGTCTTCAAGGTTCACCAGTGTAGCATATGTCAGCATTTCCTTCCTTTTTAAATTTTTCCCTATGTAATGCCAAACCACAGAACCTTCCTTTTTAAGGCTGAATAATATCCCATTATACACATATATCATATTTTGCTTGTCCATTTATCTGTTGATGCATATTTGGGTTGCTTTCACTAGCTGGATGTTGTGAATAATGCTGTCATGAATGTGGGTATACAAATTCCTTTTTCCTTTTTCTTTTTCTTTCTTTCTTTTTTTTTTGAGATGGAATCTCACTCTGTTGCCCAGGCTAGAGTGCAATGGCATAATCTTGGCTCACTGCAACCTCTGCCTCCTGGATTCAAGCAATTCTCCTACCTCAGCCTGCCAAGTAGCTGGGATTACAGGCGTGCACCACCACCCCCGGCTAATTTTTGAATTTTTAGTAGAGATGGGGTTTCACCATGTCGGCCCGGCTGGTCTTGAACGCCTGACCTCAGGTGATTCACCCGCCTCAGCCTCCCAAAGTGCTGGGATTACAGGTGTGAGCCACCACACCTGGCCTGGGTGCACAAATTTCTGTTCAAGTCCCTACTTTCAATTATTTTAAGTATATGCTCAGAAGTGGAATTGCTGGATCATATGATAATTGAACTTTAATTTTTTGGAAAACTGTGCCATTTTACATTTCCACCAGCGGTGTGCGAGGGTTCCAATTTCTCCATGTCCTTGCCTATACTTGTTATTTTCTGTTGCTTTTTTTTAAAATAACGGTGTCCTTAAGATGAGTTTTTAAAGAAAGAAAATGAAAACTTATAAACCTATGAAGACAGAGAGAATGAGGAGAGACAACAGCAAATGAGAGATGTCAACAAACTGGATGATGGCGTGTGAATAGATGGTTGGCTGAGTTGGGTTTCACTATGCCTGTGGTTAGGGGAGTGGGCAATGATGAAAGTAAGCCTGTTTGTGCCAGAAAATGTCTGAAAAGGCTGAAAAATTGGAAGATGACGTACTTCCAGAGCCTGGGTTACAAAGTGAAGCTGAAAAACTGGAAGATGAAAGGTCTGATAAGGAGTAGTGAGGCCCCAGGTCCCCGCTGTAGTCCATGCCCCAGGCCTCTCTCCTCCCGTACACCCAAGGAGACTGAAAACTCCTCCGTGGAGAGGCCAAAGCTGACCAGCTCTCATGTCCTGGACATGAGGTACAGCTGCAGGCAGGGCGAGGCGTTGTACTCAAAATGGAGAGGGGCTGAGTGAAAGTCAGCATGTGGAAAATAACCAACTCACCCTCCCACCCCACCTTGGTCTTCCCTCATTCAGCGTACTAAATGCTGGTAGACAGACTTAATTGCTGTACCCACCCTCCACCCCACACCACCAAAGCAGCAACTAGGAGGATGCCTTTTTATGGAAACTGATCATCTCAAGGGAGAAGATCTGCAGATATTGATGCTGATGTTTAATATCCAATCCCTCTACCATGAGGTCTGACACATTGACAGGTCCCATCTGTACACCTGGAACTTCGTATTTCCTCACTTACATACAGGAAAAATCAGTAAAGGATCATCAGATGTCCAAGGGAATCCTCTGTTATGGAACAGACATAAAGAACCAAACAAGGAACCAAGTAGAAACAGAAGACGGCAGGAAACAGAACTTCAAAGAAGTTTCTCTCACCTCAGAGATAAGATGTTATGTCCATTAAGCAAGAAGAGAAGACAATTCAAAACAATTTCGAAAAATTGAAAAAGTGTTTTTTGAAGTTAATAATAGCCAAAATAATAAATTCAATATACTAGTTGGAAAATAAAGTCAAAGAAATCTCCCAGAGAGAATAAAAAGACTGAGGTGGGAAAAGTGTGAAAAGAAATGTAGGTCAGTCTAATAGGGCTCACGTCCAGTTCATGGGAGTTCCATGAATAGAACATCAAGGAAAACAGTAGAGAGAGAATTCTCAAAACACAAACATTCCTCAAAACTGAAAGACATGCATTGCCAGTAATGAAAGTATCTACCAACGGTCTGACGGACAGTGAACAAAGACCCACACCAAGTCAGGTCATCGTGAAATTCTAGAATATCAAAATGAAAAGAAGATTCTAAGAGTTTGAAAAGAAAACACACACACAACCTCGCACACATAATAGGTCACAGATGATGGATCAGGGAGTCAGTGTGGCATTATCACTCTCATACAGCAGCACTGGTTGCCAGAATTGCCTTCAAATGCCACGAAGCAATATCTTCAGAGTTCTGAAGAAAAAAAAGGTTTCCACTTAAAATTCCATCTCCAGACAAAATGTCAGTTGAGTATAAAGGTAGAATGTGGATACTTTTGGAAATTCCAGATCTAAAAATTTTTAACTTTCCATGCATTCATTCTTGAGAAACTACTGAAATGGTATTCTACCAGAACGGTGGCATAGAATGAGAAATTTCCAAGAGGATGGTGAAGGAATGTCCCAGGACCACTATGCATCAAGCCCAGAAAACATCCAGTTTATATTAGAGGAGGATGACAAAATGTTCCAGGAAGGATATCTCTAAAGGAGAAAACAGTAACAGCAACTGATGAATTATCTGAGGCATTTGACCATTACTGAGAAGAATTTATGGTTCTCTTAAGAAGTTGGAGTCCTTAAAAAACTAAGGGAATCAAAGTAAAGCAGTTGTTAACTCCAGGAAAATAAAAAGTTCAAGATATTTCTTGTAATATACTATGTGGCATGGCAGTGAGCAAAGTTAGAATGTAGTGAAGACCACAATTTTTGTCATGTCAGTGTGTAATGTCATTTTGTGGGGATAAGGGATGGATTTATGTGGGGGCAGATTTGAGAGCTAGAAGTTCACATTTCATATAGAGAACTTAAGAGATTGTCTTAGTCCTTTTAAAGTTTGTGCTGCTATAACAAAATACCACAGACCGAGTAATTTATAAACAATAGGAATTTATTTCTCACAGCCCTAGAGGCTGAGAAGTCTAAGATCAATGCACCACTTGGTAAGGAACAGTCTTTCTGTTTCCAAAAGAACACCTGTTGCTGCATCCTCCAAAGGGAATGAATGCCATGTTATCCCATGGTGGAAAGCAGAAGGACAAAAAGGGCTACCTCTGTCAAGCCCTATTCTAAAGGGCACTCAACCCCTTCATGAAGGCTCTGCCCTCGTGAGCCACACCTCCTAACACCGTAGCATTGATGATTAAGTTTCAGCATGAACTTTAGAGGGGACAAAAACACTCAAACCATAGCAGAGATGATGCATAAAAATAAAAGGAATAAAGTAGGCCAGGTGCGGTGGCTTACACCTGTAATCCCAGCAACTTTGGGAGGTCGAGATGGGCGGATCACTTGAGCCCAGGAGTTCGAGACCAGCCTGGGCAACGTGACGAAACCCCATCTTTACCAAAACTATGAAAAACTAGCCAGGCATGGTGGCATGTGCCTGTGGTCCCAGCTACTTGGGAGGTTCTGGTGGGAGGATCGCTTGAGCATGGGAGGAAGAGGTTGCAGTGAGCCAAGATCTGCCACTGCACTCCAGCCTAGGTGACAAAGTGAGACCCCATCTCCAAAAAAGAAAGAAAAGAGAATAAACTAGTAGTTGTGTAAGACTCTTGTTTAGGAATAATGGAAGAAATATCAGAAGAAATGACTAAAAGCGTTGAAGGTGATTGCCCTCAAGGAAGTAGAAATGGGAGTGGGAGGGCGGCCTGCGTTCTTATGACTTATAGTACCAATTCACGTTTTAACCATGTATGAGTGTTTTGGTGAGAATAAAAATATATATATTTTTTGAGGCGGAGTTTCGCTTTTGTTGCCCAGGCTGGTGTACAATGGCATGATCTCGGCTCACTGCAACCTCCACCTCCCAGGTTCAAGTGATTCTCCTGCCTCAGCCTCCTGAGTAGCTGGGATTACAGGCGCCCACCACCACGCCCAGCTGATTTTTTGTATTTTTAGTAGAGACAAGGTTTCACCATGTTGACCAGGCTAGTCTCAAATTCCTGGGAATCCACCTGCCTCAACCTCCCAAAGTGCTGGGATTACGGGCGTAAGCCACCATGTCTGGTCGAGAATAAAAATATTTTAATAAAGATCTGTTTTTTTAGCCTAACGGCCAGTCAGACACTAACATTGCATGAGGAACAACTTTTGATTCCTTCTCTGACATGATTCTCTATGCAAATCATGATGCCTTTGGACAGCTCGGGACATGGGGCAGACATTCGAGCTTAAAGGGACATTTTCATGAGGCTGCGTCTGCCGCTTGTGCCAGGTATTTTCCAACAGTCACAGAGATGCTCTCCTGGCCATATGGATGCAGGTGGCATAAAAGATCCTGCTTTCATAGCCCCACCTGCTGCACTCCGTCCCTCACAGCTGCCACCTGGGAGAGTCTGAGCAGAATGCATGCTTTGTGTGGTGGATTCCGACCCAACGTGGAGCAGGTGTTGGGTCACACAGGCAGGCTGCAGAGACCAGAAATTCTGAAACAAAGCCAAGGAAGCCAAGTCATGATGTTCTCAGGGTGTTGAGAACCTCAGGTCACTTTTGCCCACCCCTGCTTTTAAACAGAAATTGTCAGAGAATAAGACAAAACAATCTGTGGTCAGTGTCTGAGTCTTGATGGAGGGGTAATAGTCTCTGTGTTGTTTGGGGAGCAGCCCTCTGCTCCATCCTTACTGCCAGTGAAGTATGTCTCTCCCTCTCTCCAGGTCCAATCATGACTAGCTAAAAATTCCAGATTTATTATCTAGATTTATTTCCTGACACTCACCCATCCCTCTTGAAATTCCAGGGCTGCATTAAGCAGTGAGGCAGAAATCCAGGGGATGGTCTCTGTCTCCACGGCTCAAATGGTATTTTGGGAGTGGAATAATGGCACAGTAGAGCTGCAGACTGGATATTTGTTTTAAAATGTGTTTTTTAATAATACATAAAAACAAGGATCACTTTTCAAATTGGGTTTCGGTCTTTAAATAAAAATAATAAGCCAATTCAACGAGAGCAGAATGTTCTCAGTTAAAGCATTAGATTTTTACCTAGTTAAGAGTGTGATGCCTTGACGTTGTCTCTAAGAATGCCAGTTGTGTAAGATGAGGCATACCAAGCCCAGAAGTTTCTATGTTCTGATATTTCTTAGGGCAGAAGTAGTTTCATGCCATTAACAAAGCTGGGAGTGAAATGGAGTTTAGGGTACCTCATTATTAAAAAAAAAAATTATTGACTTTGAAGAAAAGAAGAAAGGAAGAGTCTAACCTTTAGAATCTATTAATGTGGTATTGTACATGTGCTATCTCATTTAATTGTAAACTTCTCAGCTGGGCGTGATGGCTCACGCCTATAATCCCAGCACTTTGGGAGGCCAAGGCGGGTGGATCACCTGAGGTTGGGAGTTCAAGACCAGCCTGACCAACATGGAGAAACCCCGTCTCAACTAAAAATACAAAATTAGCCAGGCATGGTGGTGCATGCATGTAATCACAGCTACTCGGGAGGCTGAGGCAGGAGAGTCACTTGAACCCGGGAGGCAGAGGTTGCAGTAAACCGAGATTGTGCCATTGCACTCCAGCCTGGACAACAAGAGCAAAACTCTGTCTCATAAATACATACATACATACATACATACATACATATATACATACATCTCCATGGAAGTAGATTCTGGTATCATCCCCACTTTGCAGTTATGTAAACTCAGAGCCAAATAAGTAACATGCTCAATGTCGGGCAGCTGATGATTGATACAGCCCACATCCGCACATGGATCTGTCTGACTCCAAAGGCCATATACCTTCTTGAAGTAAGTAGGCGGGACTTTTTTTTGCAGGTGACAGAAACTCCAGCTAGGTTAAGCAAAAGAGATGTATTGTCTCATATACCTGAGCGGGTCCAGAGTCTACTACAACTCTGTCAACTCTGTCTCCATTTCTTCTCTTCACTGTATATATCAGCTCTTATTCTCCAGATGGCTTCCGCCTTTTGGGAGGAGGCAAGAAAATGGATAATGGGGGTTGGGAGAAAATGACTGCAGATAACCTAAGTCTTATATCTTACCAATTTTGGGTCTCTGTGAAAAGAGCTTTGGTCTCTCAATATTCAAAGATAAAATTGCAGGGAAGATCGCTCATTGACGGGCTTGGAACATATGCCCATTGTTTGAGACCAAGTGCTTTGGCCAGGAGGCATTTTACCAGTTGGCATCCCCACTGGGTCTCACACATAATAGGTGGAAAGGGAGGGGGCACTTCCTCCAAAGGAGAGGAATGCTGCTTACACTGGCAGGCAGGAGAGCCTAGCAAATCAAAACCACGCCAAACCACAGCATTAATTTGTTAAACCTCTGCAATGCCACATGCCTCTCATTAATACTTAATATGTCTGAGAGTGCATCTCAATTTGGTAGCAGAAACTGGAGAGCTGCCACAGAAGAGTGATCTCCTGGGCTTGCTCCTCCAGCTGAAGACACAGTATCTGTGGAGACACATGGCGAGAGAGAGTACAGCCAGAATCCCAAAGTTTTGTGTAGAGGTTCCGGAAAGGCTGGAGCCCCACAACTGTCCCAGAAGGGCTGGGAGTTAAACCAGAAGGATACCTGTTTTGCTATGAAAACAATGCATTTAGGGGAATAAGGAAAGTATCAACGTGAGAGGTTGCCCATTACACTTAAAATTCTATGTCTTTGGCCGGGCACAGTGGCTCACACCTGTAATCCTAGCACTTTGGGAGGCCAACGCAGGCAGATCTTTTGAGCCCAGGAGTTCAAGACCAGCCTGGGCAACATGGAAAAACCCCATGTCTACAAATGCACAAAAAATTAGCTGAGCATAGTGGCATATGCCTGTAGTCCCTGCCAGTTGGGAGGTTGAGATAGGAGAATCACCTGAGCCCAGGAGTTCAAGGCTGCAATAAGCTGATTGTGCCACTGCACTCTAGCCTGGGCGACAGAGTGAGAGCCTGTCTCAGAAAAAAAAAAAAAAAAAAAAAAATCTGTGTCTTTGTTGGGCTTCTCCAAAGGGTTTTAGATGCTTATATCCTGAAAAGGGAATCAAAAAGTTGCATGTGTTGATAAGGTTGGTCTAAATAAAAGCAACCTTTGATTAAGCGGTCCACAAGGGCTTGAATTGTAACCCCCAGCTACAGAGCTATAACTTGCCTTGTGTTTTCAGTGACAGAAGCAAGTCCTCAGCCTTGCAGATGTCGAGGTGCAGGGATTCCTATGTCTCGGGTCGTAGGATAAGAAAGCATGCCATAGGAAGTGAGAGTGGCTGATCACAGAGAAAGAGACTTTGAGCATCTGTCCCTGGAGACCCACATGGCGTTTGCTGAGCCATTCAGAGGAACGATTCTCTGCATGCTGGTTTAATTTCCACGGAAGCACTTCTGTCCTCACTGGTTTACAAGTTGGGCTTGGGGTGGGGAGTGCCCAGCAGTTTAAGCCTCTCACTAATTGCTGTTTTTAGTTGGTATGATCTCTTCCTGATGGGTTCTGTGGGTTCAGTTAAGGCTTTTGACTGTTGGCAATGGGATTATTCAAAGCCTTAATTAAGTGCCTGCCTGCTTACGGGGCTGAGTGCCAGTTGCTGACACAGACGCAGGCTCTGAAGCTTGGTCATGCCATGCCCCTGGCTCACTCTTCACTCTTCACCCTCATAACATATCCATGAGGTAAGTTTTATAGACATTTTCTGTGGTCTGATTTGTATGGGGTGTTAATATTTTCCTTTTTTTTTTTGGGGGGGCAACCATGTCCATTTATTATCTGAGTGAGCTTATACTTGGAGATGGGGCAGAAGAAGATAGATTCTTCTTCAGTGAATCCCTCAGCACCATTGGTTTTATTTCCTACTATTTTTCAGTTTTTAGTCAGCAGTCCTCTTCTAGTCTTTTGTCATAGGAGAAACAACAGTTGTAACAGGGTAAGAAGTTCAGAGTAATGTGCTACAGGCAGGCAGCAATCATGAATACATAGACAGTGTTGCAGAATGAGGTTTTGTCAGCTTAGGGGAGATGTCCATCCAGAAGAGTTCTTTAATGTCCCCTCCTCCAGGTCCAGCCTTTCCCAGCATCCATTCAGTTACTTAACAATCAAGTAAATACTCATTGACAGCCCCTTGGGTCTGTTGTTCCCAGTCCTAAAGATTCTTCAGCTCACTGCTCATATCTTCTTGGTGCATCTTCCCAATCCCCAGTGCCCTGCTGGGCAGTCTGTTTTCTCCCTGGCCTCAGCTCAATCCTGCTTTCTCTCCTTCCTGGTCTTCCTCCATCCCTGATGTGGGTAGAGCCTCAGTTCCTTCTTCCTACTCATCTGACCTGTCTGCAGTTGGCCCATGGCAGCTGTGCCCTGCAGCTGTGTGGGTTTGTAGTGTGTGCACTGCGCCAGGCCCTGCCAGACGCAAAAGACATGCGGCAGATCTGCAGAATCAACACAGTCACCCCCTTCCTGCTAGTCTCCAACCTTGGAGAAGATGGATATGTGGCTTTGAGTCTTGGAGGGGCTATGGGGACAAAGGATCTGCCACTGCTTTGAGCTCAGGCTATGGTAGCCTGTCCTAAGCAACTGGAGATAAGTTGAAAGCCCTTGATATACGTCAGAGCAAAACCAAAACACTTAGTGCTCCAACAGATGTTTTGCTTTTAGTCATTAAGTAAATCTCAAGGCAGCATCAGGTTCTGGAAACTGCCTCTCAAGTGAGACAGGCAGGTAGAATGCAGCAGCCAAGCGGCTGCCTGCCTGCAGCTCAGCTTTCTCCTCAACCTTCAGCAAGCACAGAATGAGCCCTCATTCCTTTTAAAGGCCTTTTGAGGCCATAAAGGGTTTTAAGGACATTTTATGAAGCTGGAGCACAGTTTTACTACTTGAAATTATTATAGGGGTTATAGTGACTATATCTTTATTTTTATGACAAGTTGTTGGTTATGCCCTTGATTTATTTGATACCGGCTTTTGTTCGAGAACACAACCTCCAATTAAATGTGGTTACTGTGGCAAGAATACGATTCTCTCCTTAGAGTGACCCTCTTTGGGGCCATTTCCAAAACTCATTGTGGTGAAAACTCAGGGCTGTCTATTCATGTTCGTGAGCATTTCTTCTTGTGGTTACTTGGTTTTCTCATATGAAGGATTAGAGGGTACTAAGGCTGTGGGTTGGACACAGAGGAGAATGCAGGGGAAAGGAAAGAATCTTCCCTGAGAAACTAAGTGGGTCACCATTTAAAACTATAATACTTCAGAGATGGAAGGAAACTTAGATATCAAAAGCAATTTCCTCCTTAATAAAAGGAAGGAATTACAACCCAAGAACGCTAGGACACCAAGCCAGGCGCAGAGTGTGCCAGGCCCCGGCTTGCATGCTAGCCTCTGTACCACACTGACTCTCCTAGGGGTGTCCTAGGTACACACCTGGCAGGCACCAATCCTGTCCTACTGCGAATCCAAGGGAGTAGCCCAAGACTTGCTTATGGTGTGATTATAACTTTGGTGAACCATTTGACACTTTCCAAAAGTGGGCAGCAGATATTGCTTTAACCTATAAGAGATTTAGGGTCTCTTGGAGATAGACACTTGTTAATACTTTTGGTTCTACAGAACTTATCTCACAAAAAAATGTGAATTTGCGATGAGGCATGGAGACAACCACTCAACCTGGAAACCAAAATTATGGTCTCCGATCTGCCATTTAAGCTGCCACGTGTGATCATGGCAAACCATCTAATTCTCCAGGCCTCTTTTCTAGGCTGCAAGGGCCCAGTAATATGACTGGCTTTGCGAGCTGTTGTGGACATTGTTGGTGCCCCACCTGTGTGCCTTCATTAGGCCCATTCCCAGCTGCTGTGAGTGTTGGTGAGGGCTCGCAGGCAGGGGTCTCTGAAGCTCTGTCTGAGGTTCTGCTTCTGGGTATCTAAACCAAAGACATCTCCCTCATAGCTGCAAGAGTCAGGTAAGAGTCTATACATGGCAGCCCTCTGAAAACTACATGATCAAAGGGTTTTTACTGTGCTCTTGATGAAGATCGTGACTGTAAAAATCCCTGCTGTGACTTCTTGGTGGAAGGCCTGTGATGACAGCAGATAAGGCAAGCTGGGAGGGCAGGGCTGTTGTCATGCATCCCAAGGATATGAACCCAGGCTTATTCCTTCACCACCCAGAAGCCCAGAGTAGCGGCAGACAGTAAAAATGGATTGATTTTCCATATTGGGAGGGCAGGTATTAAAGTTGCAAATCATTCAGACCTTGGAACTGAAAAGGTCACAAAAATTCCTGCCTTTGCTTCAGGTCCAGTGTGCTATAAAAGTATCATAGTGAACTGCAACTTTCTTAAGTGATGCCAGTTTCAGCATATTTTCAAATCCCTAAATATTTATTTTAAGAGGGCATTTCAGAGGTAAGCTTGGGGTATGTGGAGAAAGTGAGAGGAAAAGAGAAAGAGACAGAGGGATCGTGTCCCTGAGGTCTGGAACGTTTGCAATGTCCCCAGTTAATCATTGATGCCTCAGAGCCCAGTGAGCCACCAGAGCTGCCCCTGCTGCAGGGGGCCAGTGTGCTTACTAATGGAATGCCAGGATGCCTTTTGCGCAGTTAATGATTTACCTCCTCCTAGTTGCAGTGCTTGGCACTCCTTTTCTCTGAAGCTGATAGGAAGCTGCGTGTGATCATCTTCTGATGGGTAGACCAGCCCTGCCTAATGGAGTGCAGGAGAAGACAGTGATGGTTTGCAGATTCACTGTATGCAGAGTCCTGAGGGCCTTCCTTCTGTAGGAAAGGGTTTCACAGGAAAGGGTTTCACATGAGAAGAATGCTTTAACAGTGTAATTGTTGTCTGATGTTCCCGTGCATGAACGTTTCTGCCTTTAGGGCCACAAGATGACATATTTTATATGGGTACATGACCTCTGTCACCTTCAAACATGCATAACATTTATTTGCATAGCTCTTTTATTTCCACTGCTCGATTTAAATTCCTTGAGGCCCTCAACAAATTAATGAATGTGCTATATACATTCATTATACAACACACTGATATAAAAGAAATGTATTTTTTAAGTACAATTCTTTTTTCTGTTTTGTAAAGGCCAGGTGTACTATTGCAGAACTCTCAGAAACTAATAGTTAACTAAAAAGAAAAGAGGAGGACACCCACAATCCTAACCACCCAGAGACAACAGCTGTTAACACACCATTTTATATTACAGTGGCTGAGACCCTGTGTATCCCGATGGATGCGGTCTCCTTCAACACTTCAGCCTAAGGTCTGGAACACTTGTTTTGGTGAGGCTGCAATGGCTTCAGGCGTTGTTCACGTGTCTTTTGGGGAATCCACTCCAGAGTCTCAGCATTTCCTCCAAAGTACGCAGTCTCTGTCATGAGTATAGTTTAGATTTTGATAGGAAAGGGATATATATTTTTGTTTCCAGACATTGTAAATAAGATGGACGATATTGATTTGGAGTTTTATTGTTGTTTCTTTTTCACTGAAGCTTGACCACAAATTAGTGGGGACAGAAAGGCAGTCTTGTGAGATTCACAAACTGGCACTGAGGGGTGACTGAATGGAATAATCAAAGAGGGATTGTTCACTTTGGGAGTTTTCCCTGTTGTTCAAGGCTTCCTTCCTTAGGAAGCAATCTGCATCCTGGTTACTGAGAATCTGGTCTAAGGGTGGGCTAGGGGCTGAACACCTGGGAAGGAAACTGAGCACAGTCCAAAGACAACGACTGACACTTTTTAGCATAGCTCTTTCCTCCCTTAGTATGATTAGGGAAGAGACAGTATTTGGATGCCCAGGCCTGTGTGCATATGCGTCAATATAGCATGACTCTGTGACCTTGTAGAGGGGTGGGAGGAGGATTATTGCTGCAGATCAGTGAAGCCTTTCTTTGTAAATGCAATCTGGGGGTCATTCAGTGAATTTTGGTTTTGTTTCATCCATATTCATTCTCTCTTTTCTTGAAGTGGATACATGGATAAAAACTATTACTACCACCATTTCATAATGCAAACAATTTTGTTCTCAGGAAGCTCCTATGTTGCCTTCTATTTTCCAGTGCTGAAGTCTTCAATTCTGGGTCCTTGGCTCTGCAATAGTGAGCCATTCTGAACCCTACTCCTCCAAAGATGCGTTAATTCTGAAGAGTCTACTGAGTTTCAGGTGTTTGAAGGCCCTTGGGGAACTTCTTTTCTCTAAAACTCAAAGTGAATTATTTCCTTTGAATTTATCTCTGCATTTTCCCCTCTTTTGAGAGATGTCTTCTCTCTGATTGGGTTGCTGTGAAACTCAGATGATTGCACCACTGCACTCCAGCCTGGGCAACAGAGCAAGACTCCATCTCAAAAAAAAAAAAAGAAAAAAAAGAAAAAAAGGAAACTCAGATGAGCCAAGTACTTACAGAAGTGCTGAACACTTAGCATTAGCTCTCAGCAAATGTCAACTGCTAACAACAGTTAGAGAAATGTGAGTGGTCTAGAGCAAGCACTACCCCATAGGAATATCACAAGGCCTGGGTGTAGTTGTAACTTTTCCAGTGACCACATTAAAAAGTAAAAACAAGTGAAATTAATCTTAATACATTTAATTCAACATATCAAAAATACTACTTTTCAACACCTAATCAATATTTTTAATTATTGAGGTATTTTGACCTTTTTTGTATTGTCTGCGAAACGCAGTGTGTAATGCACACTTACAGTGCAACTCAGTCTCACTGGGCACATGTTGAGTGCTCCATCACTACCTGTGGCCGGTGGCTACCGTGCTGGGCAGTGCAGGTCCTGAACCTTGCTACTCAAGGTGAGTTCCAGGGACCAGCAACATCATTAGCATCCGTGAGCTTGTCCCAGCTGCAGAATCTCAGGCCACAGCCCGGACCTGTAGAAGCAGAATATGCATTTTAACAGGATCACCAAGTGATTTATTAGCATGTTAGAGTGAGAAGCACTGGTCTAGAATCCCTATACTCAGTCCTCGCCCCCTGGGATTCTAATCTAATTGGTCTAAGGTGGGGCCTGGGCACTAGTGTTTTTTTTTTAAGCTCCCCTGGATGATTCTAAAATGCCACTGGGCTTGAGAGTCATTTGTGTAGTGGGCTCTGGAGCCGGGATGCCTGACTTTGCCACCTTCTACCTTTGAGGCCTTGGGAAATTGCCAAAACTCTCTGTACCTTGGTTTCCTTATCTGTAAAATGAGGATGAAATGGGGGTGTTATGAGGATTAAATGAGTTAACACATGTAAAGCACTCAGAACAATACCTGACACAGAGAGAGTACTCATGAAATACAGGCTCTTACCCTTTCTTCTTTTTCTTGAAGGTCCGGGGTTACCCAGAGCCCCAGGTGACGTGGCACAGAAACGGGCAACCCATCACCAGTGGGGGCCGCTTTCTGCTGGATTGCGGCATCCGGGGGACTTTCAGCCTTGTGATTCATGCTGTCCATGAGGAGGACAGGGGAAAGTATACCTGTGAAGCCACCAATGGCAGTGGTGCTCGCCAGGTGACAGTGGAGTTGACAGTAGAAGGTGAGTCCCAGGAGGCCTGAGTCCAGGAGGGAGCTGAGCTCTCAGTTTCCCCAAGGCCTGCAGCTCCTGCCTTAGCCCTCTCTTGAAGGATGGAGGAACTGACAAGAGAAAACACACCCCATCCCTGAACTCAGGACCTTCCGATCTAATGGGAGAGATGTGGTCCCTGCGAACAAGGGAGGCATCCGGGAGACAATGTTTGTCAAACTAGGTATCACCTGTCTCCTGCTTGAGCCCTCCCCTGGCTTCCTCTCACACTGCAGCTGAAATCAGACTCCTTAGGATGGTCTTACAGAGCCCCACCCAATCTGGCCCCTCCCTAGCTCTCAGACCCATCTTCTATCACTCTGCACCTGCTCAGCACACTATGGTCACACCCACCTCTGGCCCTTTGAGCAAGGCTACAGGGCCTTCACCCTTGCTGTTCCTTCTGTAAAGGAAGAGCCCTTCCCTCAGCCCTTCACCTGACATTCCCTTCACATCCTTCAGGTCTGTGCTCAGATGTCCGCTTCTTAGAGGCTGTTTCCTGACCATCCCAGCCCCATGATTCTCCATCCTCTCACCCCACTCGAGGTTTTTCTTTTAGGACGTATCACCATCTCACATTGCAGTGTCTCCTTCATCCCGCACCACTAAATGGAAAATTTAGGAGGAGATGGACTTCCTCTGCTCATTGCCTTATCTCTAACATCTAGAAAGCTTCCTGGCACATGGTAGATACTGAAATATTTGAGGAATGAATGAACGATGTTTATCATAATTAACATCATCTTTAGCGTCATTATGAAATAATACATGCTCATTATTAAAAATTATGTAACTCAGAAAAATATGTAGGAAGTAAACACATCAATGTGTTAACATATTAGTTAAAAGTAATTGCAAAAGCCACATTACTTTTGCACCAACCTAATATTCTTGTCTTTTTCCCCGCTCTGTACTTTAAAAAATTCTGTTAACTTTAAAACTTCCAGGAAAAGCATTGGACCATAAGTAAAATGTTTTTTTGCTACTAGTGTGTCCTTCTGCCATGCTGAAGCCACTCCACTGGGAAGAATATCTCTAGTTCAGGCTCCTGGCTGATATTTAAAACCTTGATATCAGGAAGGACATGGGGTCCGTCAACCCCTCAGAAGTAACACAAGGTTCCCTTGACCCTTCCCGGCCTTTCTAAACATGGAAGTTTATAAATCAAGGCTCAAACTCATTTCTTCTCTTTCAGAAGACTGTCCTCCCAATCTGGCTTTCAGGGGACACTAGATGGAGAATTAAGGTAGTCAGGGAAGGTTCCAGAAGGGGGCAAGGTGCACCTGGGCCAATGGCCACCCTTTGCCCTGTTTTCTCTGTTTCCCCACACCATAGAAGGGCCAACAGGCTGTTTCACAGAGCAGAGCATGCATAGTTTGGATGCTTTCCTTAAATTCTTTAACTGAGTGACTCACTTACTCTAATGACCTTTGAGTGATTGTGGCTGGGGCATTCCAGATGGAAAGTGACTCCTGCTCAGAGCCTCAGGATGGACCTCAGCTCTGCCATCCTGGTGCTGTGCTTTCCCCTACATGAACCCCCTTTCAGTGCCCGAACTTTGTGTTGACACCTACAAATAAAAATTACCATGTTTCCTCTTCTGAGTTCCTGTTTAGAGCGGGGGAAACTGAAGGAGCACTGAGTTATGAGTTTGTGCCAATGAGATATGTGACTCTAAACCTCTGCACCTGTCTTTCTGCAGGATAAAGGGTTTGACTTTGGTGGTCTCTACAACCTGGACTAGCCCTTGTTTTCTGTGATCCACATTAAGGGAAGACTGGAGTCTGTTAGGAATGCAGGGGAAGCATATAAAACCTAGATAATATGAAAACCTTTTCTTCAGTCCCCACTATTCAGGAGGTGAAAGCTGATGTCACGATCAAGCAGGGAAATGTTTAGTAGCTCATGGTACTCGGGGCAGGGGAAAGGGAATCAGGCTGAGGGCTGTAAAGGAAGGAGAGCAGGCCAAGGCTCTCAACCCCGCCCCTCCTCTTTGGTTTTCATTTGGGGAGACTCAGGCCCTCAAATTAAAATTGAAATACAGTTAATCAAAATAAAATTAAGACATAAAATGTAAGATGCTTTCGGTCTTCTAACTCTAGGAGATAGAGAACAGCCTAAAGGATGCAGCTGTTTAAATGTGTGTGAGTCCTATGTACATTCTGCTTCTGCAGCAAGGCCGGTTTTAAGCTCATGTGTGACTTGGGGCCACCCCAAAGACCTAGGCCTGAAAGAGTCCACTCTGGGCCCTTCTGCCATGGATAAGTTGTTGGCTGTGCCAGGCTAGCCCAACCCTTTACAAAGGAAAACTAACAGCCCACCTGCCTTCCTTCCAGCTCTCTGTGCTATGCTTCTTACTTGGAGTGAGCAGAGGTCCAGGAATTCAGAGTGTAATTCATATGTGGAGTTTTCTAATCCTTTAGTGGTCAAGTTTAGGAGGCAGTGTTGAGCAATGGAAAGAAAGTCAAATGGTCTTGGATCGAATTTTAGCTCTACTAATTTCTAACTATGGAGAAATTAACCTTCCTAAGCCTTACTTCCTTTTCTGTGCCTTGGAGTTCATGGCTGCCCCACAGTGTGGTATAAGGATAAGCACAGCTAGTAGCAAACAGCACCCAGAAAGTGGTAGCTTCATCGTTATTTGAACCGACATTTGCATCCTTAGAGCTACTTAAAAAGGGAAATCTGCAAGAGAGAAGGATTCCTCATCTGACTTTTAATTTGGTGATCAGGCCCAAGAAACATTCAAGATCCCCCAAGAGAACGAGTGCCTTGATGAGAGCCATGCAGGTATTCAGGGCCTTACATGATGGAAATCAACCGTGGTCTGAGCCCCTGGAAGCCTTTCTGAAGCCAGCTCTGACACTTGCCCACCTCCAGAGGCAGGTCATGAGGCTTGGTGCAGAGCAAGGGAGACATGGTACCTGCCCTCTGAGAACTTCCTCTCCAGTGGAGGACCACAGACCTGTCCTGTAGAGATTTAATGTGAGCCATATATAGAAACTTTTTTTGTTGTTTTTTTTGAGACAAGGTGTCACTCTGTTGCTCCGACTAGAGTGCAGTGATGTAATCTCAGCTCACTGCAGCCTTGACCTCCTGGGCTCAAGCGATCCTCCCACTTCAGCCTCCCAAGTAGCTGGGACTACAGGCATGTACCACCACACTGGGCTAATTTATGTGTATGTATGTATGTATTTATTTATTTTTCCGAGATAGAGTCTTGCTGTGTCACCCAGGCTGGAGAGCTGTGACACGATCTTGGCTCACTGCAACCTCTGCCTTCTGGGTTCAAGCAATTCTTCTGCCTTAGCTTCCCAAGTAGCTGGGATTACAGGCGTGTGCTACCACGCCTGGCTAATTTTTGTACTTTTAGTAGAGACGGGGCCTCACCAAGTTGGCCAAGCTGGTCTCGAACTCCTGACCTTGTGATCCGCCTACCTCAGCCTCCCAAAGTGCTAGGGTTACAGGTGTGAGCCACCATGCCCAGCCTTATGTATTTATATTTTTAAAGATGGGGTTTCACCGTATTGCCCAGTGTTGTGTAATCTTAAGTTTACTAGTAGCCACATGTTCAGATATCAGGTAAAACTCATTTTAATAAAATACTTTATTTAACCTATTAAATCCAAAATATTTCCATTTCAATGTATAATCAATATAAAAATTACTAATGAGATATCTTACATTCTTCAACATCCGGGGTGTATTTTACACTTACAGCACACTTCACGTCAGACCAGCTATAATGGCAAGTGCTCAGTAGCCACAAGTGGCTAACAGCTACTGTTTTGAACAGTGCAGTTCTAGAAGCTACCACCTGAATAGGAATAAACAAGGTTTACACAGAACAAAAAGAGAAAGCCACATGGATGAACAGGTGTTGATATGGTTTGGATGTTTGTTCCCTCCAAGTCTCTTGTTGAAATGTGATTCCCAAGGTTGGAGGTGGGGCCTGGTGGGAGGTGATTAGATCATGGGGGTGGATCCCCCATGAATGGCTTAATACCATCCCCTTGGTGATGAGTGAGTTCTCGCTTAGTTAGTTCACGTGAGATCTAGTTGTTTAAAAGAGTATGGGACCTCTCCCTTCTCTCTCTTCCTCCCTTTCTTGTCATCTGACATTTCTGCTCCTGCTTCACCTTCCTCCATGATTGTAAGCTTCCCAAGGCCCTCACCAAGAGCAGATACTGGTGCCATGCTTCTTGTACAGCCTGCAGAACCAAGAGTCAAATAAACCTCTTGTCTATGTAAATTACCCAGCCTCAGGTATTTCTTTATAACAATGTGAGAACAGACTAACAGGTGGTGAGTAGTCCTGGGTCATCACACATCCACATAGTGAGCCTCAGACATGAGGTAGAGTGAGTGCCCAAATGGTGGGTGTGCCCCAGCCCCAGTGGTCTCAGTCTGAGAAGGCCTTTGACACTTCAAGGACCAGAGAGTCACTGCAGGTAATAAAGGGTTAACTTTAAGGCCATAAGCTCAGGAGCCCAGGGAAAGCCAAACTGGCAGCCCCTAGAGGAGATCCAGACCTCAGATGGATCACCCACATTACAGGATTTGTTAGTGCAAATGAATGTGCACAGAAATCACCTGGTGAATCTGGTTGAGAAGCAGATGCTGATTCCAAAGGTCTGGAGCAGAGCCTGGGAGTCTGTACTTCCAGCCTCTAGTTGATGCCATGCTGCTGGTCCACAGACCACTCTTGGAGTAGCAAGGAGGGATTTAATTACATATGTGATATATTCCACCTAGTACAGTGATTCTCAAACTTCAGCATGCATCAGAATCACCTGGAGGGCTGCTGAAAACACTGACTGGGCTGGAGCCATCTGCCTGGCTCTCCCCTCCCAGATGGTCCAAGCACACCTCCCCCATACCCCCAGCCACCTCTCAGTGCCACAGCTCCTGCTATCTACACCCGCTTGAAACCACTGCAGTGCAGACCGAGGCTTTGTATACACACACACACACACACACACACACACACACACACACATATGGAGTCTCACTCTGTCACCCAGGCTGGAGTGTAGTGGCGCAATCTTGGCTTGGCGTGATCTTGGCTCACCACTACCTCCGCCTCTGGAGTTCAAATGCTGCCTCAGCCTCCTGAGTAGCTGGAATTACAGGTGCACACCACCACACCCAGCTAGTTTTTGTATTTTTAGTAGAGACGGGGTTTCACCATGTTGGTCAGGCTGGTCTTGAACTCCTGACCTCTTGATCCGCCCACCTCAGCCTCCCAAAGTGCTGGGATTACAGGTGTGAGCCACCATGCCCGGCCTCATTCTGTTCTTGAATGATGACTTCCAAATTTCCTTAGGTGGACTCTTCCCTCCTTTAGCTTCACCATCCACTTTGCCTTTGCCTCTTTTTCCCTCCAAAATATGCATGGGTTGCCCTTGCTGGCCCAACTTAGATTTTTGCCACTGAGGCTGCCTCCTTCTTTTTCCATCTCATAGTCCTCCACCTCCTTCTCCCATCTCCACCCCCGGCCCTTTGTGGATTTAGGCTTTTCCCAGTTGCTTATAGTTCTAGCCTCTTCTTCATTCCTCAGATTTTACTGAACTTTGTGCTGGGATATAAAGAACAATAAAGCTCAAACTCCTAGCCTCAAGCAATCCTCCTGCCTCAGCCTCCTGAGAAGTTGTGACTACAGGCACTTACCACCATGCCTGGCTTCACAGTTCTTTGTACTTGAACTTATTTGTGTTTAAATTATAAATAAAGCTGGGCATAGTGGCTCACGCCTGTAATCCCAGCACTTTGGGAAGCCAAAGTGGGCAGATCACTTGAGGTTAGAAATTTGAGACCAGCCTGACCAACATGGTGAAACCCCATCTCTATTAAAGATATAAAAATTAGCCATATATGGTGGCGGGTGCCTATAATCCCAGATACTCAGGAGGCTGAGACAGGAGAATCATCACTTGAGCCCGGCATGGGGAGGCTGCAGTGAGCCGAGATCACACCACTGCACTCCAGCCTGGGCGACAGAATGAGACTCCATCTCAAAAATATATAAAAAATAAAAATACATAAATAAATTGTAAATCAGTATTTTAAATGTTTTCCTTCTCCACTAGAACTGTAAGCTCCATGAAGGCAAGACATGTCTCTTTTTATCAGTTACTGAATCCCCAGGGTAAGGAAACTAGCGCAGGGCCTGAGCCATGATAGGTCTGCCCTGTAGAAAGAGCTCAGTAAATATTTGTTGACTGCCTCTGTATCTGCCTTTGGGACTTCATCCCCTGCACTAAGAAAGGGATTCAGTTCCTAGTATATATAAGCACTAGTCAGAGCTTCAACAAGCAGACTGACATGTACAATAAAATCCAGAATAATATCTGAGCTTTAAAAGAAAGGCAGAGTGCTTCAAAGAGGAGAATTTCTGCAAAAATGTTATTCATATTGAGCAATTTCAGTGACCTTTAGTTTTGACTTTTTTCATTCCTTTTTGCTTCAATACCAAGTTTAATATTCAACCAGAAATTCTGGTTCTAGGCACTTCTCCAGAGGTTTTATTAAGCCACTGGCCCTAAGCAGAGACAGTATCACCCTCTAGGGGGCACTTAGGAGATGGTGGTCCTTTTGGTTTCCCAGTAATTGGGAGAGTTGCCGGATTCAGGGGGCAAGCACTAGGGGTACAGGATGGGCTTCACAGCAAGAATATTTTCCCAGTTCCTCACAATCCTACCAGAACAGATGCCACAAATATATAAATCGGTGGTTCCTTAGTCTTCAGTAATATATATATAAAAAAACTCTTCAAGACATTGTAAAACAAGCCCAGTAACTGAAGAAATGGTCATCGTCTAGAGGGAAGATTAAAAGGAATGAAGCTATAGCTCCAAAATTATTGAAAAATTTACACTGCACAAATTTTCTACTAAATGAAGTGTAACATTTCTATCTATATCTATAATTACCTCATATAATTGTTTATATAGATAGTGCTGTTACTACACTATTGCCCTGAAAATGTGGACCAGAGGAGACTTAAAACTCTTAATATTAGAAGCAAATAGTATTAAGTTAATGGAGATGCATCAAATGTAGGCATCTTATTGACTTTTATTGCCATCTCACATTTTTTAAAACTTCAGGGAACAGTAATAAATCTATATTGTAAAACGATTATGTATTGACATTATTTTTTGGAGATGACTGCTGTTTTCATCCTAATACATGTCTTCTTTATAGTCTCTTGTTATTATCACTGTTCCTTTGTTCAAACCATTCACTGAATGTATATTTCAAGGTAAGATGGGATTTTTACTTTGAAATCCTGTGATAACTTTTACTGTGGTGTCTTTTTCACTACTCAACCCCATATCATAAAACGGAGAACTGTTTTAACACCACATTAATACATTAATCATCTTTCTAAAAATGTTCTCTACTTCAGTGGTCTGTAACTTGTCTTGCTATGTTATCTTCTTTTAAAGTTATTTTCTTCTTTCTTTTTTATATAATACATCTTTTTAGTTGAGTATTCTAGTGTCCACTTGTAGACCTGTGCTCTTTCGCTTTGTTGTGCTACTTGTACAGTATGATTTTTCATCACTCACTTTTAGATCTAAACATGCATTAGGAGTTAATGCAAGAATCAGCCATTTCATTGTCTTCTAATGTGCCTGAGCACTGACATTGAAATAGTCATACTTGAACAGTTGCATATTGAAATCCACATTTTTATAATTCACTTTCCCTCTATATCACTGTAATGCTTTAGTTAAGGCTTTACATTTATTTTCTTTTTGAAATTATCACATATGTATATGTGTGATTAGAAGGGAATTTTGATCAGGGTGGCATGGGGGTATCAGTTAATATGTGTTATAAAAAGAAGATATTTGTTCTGATAGAGTGGAAAATCACTATTTTAAGTAATCCTCAAAAAACACTTTGAAGTTGGTTACAAGTAGGGAGACTGCTCCCCACTTTTCCTGCAACAGTCCTAGCTTTCTCCTGTTATCCTGGCATAATTATTAATTGCATCTCTCTCAGTGTTGAGAGTCTGTGTTTGGATGATAAATTATATCGCCACACATTTTTTAGAAGCATTTCGGCTCCTTTCAATTTTGATCACATTATTCACTTTTTGAGCAGTATGTTCTGACCCGATTCAGTCTTTCTGTATCACTTGACAAACAGAGCTAGGTCTACTTTATCCCTTCCACCACTGAACTTCCCAATCCTAAGACCTGCCAGCATTCTCTTTTACTTGTCTTTGAAAAATCTAAGATCAAATACCATCAGTGTCTTGGTCTCTCCTTTTTCTCAGCAACTTGCTTCTGTCCTCACCAATTCTCTTAACTCACTCTTCTATTTTTTGCATTTCTACTTGAATCCCCTTTCCACTTATTTTTCTACATAACCTTACTGTTCTGCCAGATTTTCATACTTTTACAAAATTAATTTTGCCTTATCTAACAATTTGCAACTTCAGATTTTTCCTATAAATAGACCCTGTTAGTAATTTTAGCCCAAATTCTTTTTGTTAGTAATTTTAGCCCAAATTCTTTAATATGAGTTAACAGAGATGTGAACTCTCTGTTAACTCATATTAAAATAAGCATCCATCAGTTCCATTTTTAGCTGACTGCTTTATGTGTTACGTTTTCATCATACCCTCTTACCCTGACATAGAAGTATCTCTCCCCAGCATTCTTTTGCTATTCTTTGGAGAAGTGCCATGTTTTTGCTTTTATTTTATTTTTTAAGGAACAAAGGAATTTAAGCCTTTTGGATTAAGATGCTTAGCTCCCAAGACTTTTTAAAATGTTCAGTCTATTTTTTTTTATTGTGGTAAAATATACATACCTAACATAAAATTTGCCATTTTAACCATTTTAAAGTGTACAGTTATCATTAAGTGCATTCACAGGGTTGTGCAGCCATCACTACTGTCTCATTCCAGGACTTTTTTATTACCCCCGATGGAAACCCCATAACCATTGAACATTAATTCCCCATCCCCTCCTCCCCCAGCTCCTGGCAACTATGAACCACCATCTTTCTCTATGGATTTGCCTCTCCTGGACATTTCATATGAACGGAGTCCTATAATGCATGGCCTTTGGGGTCTGAGCTCCTTCACTTAGTGCACTTTTTCAATGTCCATCCATGTTGTACCACGTGTTAGTACTTCCTTCCTTTTACAGCTGAATAATACTTAATTGTATGGATATACCGCATTTTGTTTAACCATTTATCAGTTGATTAGTTTAATTTTTATGAAATCCTTATTCCCAGATGAAATGACTGATACAGTAGCGTGGGTAGTGCAATGGATGGTACACATATATTGTGTGGTGAAATGTTAGAGCCTGGATAATGCTGTTGTATCGAGCATGTTTAGAAGGCCATATCCATCCTCTATTTGGATGCCAGATTTTACTTTCTTCCTCCCTGCCCCTTTTTTTGCAACTAGATGATGTTTTTCATGTTTTGTTTCTTCTTTACCATTGTATTTATAGGTTTTAGAAAATACAGCTGAATAAAATTACTCCGAGTCCCACCACCCCCAAAATAATCAGTATTAATAACATGATACCTTTTCTTCTGGTCATTTTCCTGTCTTTGGGTACTTTAGTTTTACCTAATTATGATCACATTAAATAGGTAATTTTGTATGCTGCTTTTTCTGCACAAAATGTATTTATTTAACAAATATTTAAATACCCACAATGTGCTGGGATTTGTTCTGGATACCTCTGATGAGTGAATAAAAAGTTCCAGCGGGGATATGGGTTGGGGTCTTTAGCATATAGATGATATTTAAAGTTATGGGACTAAGACCTCCTGGGGGAAATTAGATGGAGCTGGGGAGAGGCCCAGGACTCAGCCCTAGGGTGCCCCAGCATGCAGAGGTTGAGCAGAGAAGGAGGTTGAGAGAAGATGGATAACCTGGTAAAAGCAGGAAAGTCTAGAAGAGAAAGCACTTTGAAGGGGAGTGGGACCTTGTGTCAAATGCTACTGAGCTTCTGAGTGAGATGGATACAGAGTGTCAACCATTGGGTTTGACAAGATTGTGGTTGGGATGGAGCCCAGTGGCACAGAGAGGATCACAGCCCATGTGGAGTGTGCTGAGGAATGAATGAGATAGTATCCTAACATGTACCTGCACGTTTCAGATATTCTTCAACATAATTTAATGGCAGAATAAGACGTCTAATTGTACATTTTACCTAACTACTTATTTTCTTCCTACTCAGTGACATTTATGTTGCTTCTAACTTTCACTATTACAAACAAGATCAAAGCGAATACCTGTGTAAACTTTCTTTTCTAACTTGAGCGTTGTTTCCTTTGAATGGAGTCACAGAAACGGAGGTGCTGGCCCAAGAGCAGAGCGTCTTTAAAGCGTATGATTTTTCCTCGCTCAGATATTTCCAGAAGGACTGGACAGTTGGCTCTGCCTCCGGCAGTGTCTGAGGGTCCAGCATCTTGACTGTCAGTTGGGTCCTTTCAAAATAAATCTCTCCTTTTATCAATTTAGAAGTTACTTTTGAATAGAGAATGGAATGACAAAAACCAAAACACTTTAAAAAATGAAAACTATACAGAGCTCACTAAGTAATGTTAAACAGAAATGCCTGTATAGTAATCACCAGTTATATGGAGCCACAACTTAAATGTGATGCGAGTGTTTGTTATTAATCCCTTTTCACTAAGGTTCTGGTGGAACCTTAAACCAGGTGTGGCTGATGAAAATACTCAGCCATGATTTTTCTCCTCCACACCTATGTTCTTACACAGTCATATAAATGTGATCAAAGTTAAGGAAGTTTGCCCTTTTGCAGTAAACACCCTGCAAATTCCCCACAGCAACTGTCTGCTGGTATCAGAGGATGACTCTACCCTCCCTGGGGTAGGGTTTTATAAGCATCCCCAGCTTGTAGCAAAAGGAGAACAACTTTCAGGGTGATCATCATCTCAGAAATGACCTATTCCTCTCACCACACCCCTCAAAATAAAACTCCCACTACTTTAGAGTTATTTCGTGGTCACGTTGTTAATCATCCCTCCAGCTGCAGGAGCTGGATGAAAGGAGCTGACCCCAGCTGCCTTGCTGGCTTTGCTATTCAATGGCTTCCTGCCTAGCATGGCGGCAGCTCACCCAGGATCAGCAGCACCCAGTAGGACAGTGCCTACTATGGCCGCATCATCTCACCTAGGACTGACTGCCAGTGCCCGGCATAGCAGCGCCTTGCCCAGGACTGACAGTGCTCAGTGTGGCAGCACTGCAGATTCTGCAGGAGGTGCTGGCTCTGCTGTAGCTTATCTGCAGTGATCTGTCCTGCTCCCTTTCAGCTTACTGCTACTTGCCAGGCCTTAAGTGGAAGAATGGAGTGTTGATTGTGTCAGTCAAGAACAGGTGTGGTAAGAGATAGGCATGGACATCTCCCTCCCTCCCTTTCACTGAGAAAATGTTCTGGAGAGGCCCTGGATCACCCCAAATAATCCCCAAAATGGAAAGTAGAGCATGCCACCTAACAACTCAGCAGGGTGGTTGAGAGTTCTAGAATCTGGCAGACCTGGGTGAATTTCTGCACTGTTACTGACTCTATGACCATGTGTGGATGACTTCTCTGAATCTTATTTCCCTCATCTGTTTAACAAATAGGATAATGTAGTATCAGCTTTATAAAACTATTGCAAGAAATTCACATGATAATGTATGTAAACACCTACCATAGTATCCATAGTGACACAGCCCATGCTCAATCAAGATTAATAATCACCATCACTATCGTACCCACCCCTGCTGTTGAATCTTTTTTACTTTCATTGCTCCAAGTTTGTGGCTCAGACCTGACTCATCAACCCTTTTTCTTGCAGGAAGTTTTGCAAAGCAACTTGGTCAACCTGCTGTTTCCAAAACTTTGGGGTAAGTCCTGGATGTTCAAGACAGAGTAAGGGTTGGATCGCTTTCCTGCTGACTTGAGCAGGATAGGTCTGGGGAGTAAGTCTTCTTGGCTCTTCTCCTAGGTTATAACAACCACAGTGCGGAGCCTAGTGCAATGAGATATGATGTCATTTACACAGCACCTCCTGACCTGGCTGCCTCTGTGATTGGCCCCTTTGACTGGCCCAGCTGCTAAATGCTAAGGAAGTGGAAGAGGTGGCCAGAGTCTGCAGTGGACTCTAACAATCAAGGCAGTAGTCAGAAGATTGAAATAAGCAAACCCAGAAGAGGCGGATAACAGTAGCTGCTGTAATGGACAAGCCTCAAATCACAATGGCTCAACCCAGGGAAAGTTTGTTTCTTACTCGAGGAAAGTTCAATTCAGATATCCTGGAACAGGTGGAGAACCTTCCACATTATCTTCCAAGAGCCCAGGCTTCTTCCATTTTATAGCTTCTTCTTCTGTGCCTTTGAGCCCGTGCTGGGCCTTCTGCATCTCACCAGCAGAGTGGACGAGAGACTGCAGAGCCTCACAGGAGGTTCTTAGGAGTCGGCCCTGGAAGTGGCATACAGCTCTTCCGCTTATGGTTTCCTGGCCAAAATCCAGGCTTTCAGCCAGAGCTTAGTGAAATTCAGGCATACCCAACTGCAAGGCAGGCTAGTAAATGAAGTCTAGCTGCATGCCCAAGAGGTAGAGGAAATAGGTTTTGGTGCCACACATTTTTCTAGAGAGAGCATGAGAAAGTTTCTGAGGCATAAAATTGGGAAGGCTACACTTGGATGGCTTTTGACCTCAACTTAGTGCCTTTGGGTGAGGTGGAGAGAGGACGGTTGAATTGCTGCCTTGTCTGGGACTGGATTCTCTACCAATTTCCTTACAGAGATAGATTTTCAGCTCCAGCAGTGGAGACCCGTCCTAGCATCTGGGGGGAGTGCCCACCAAAGTTTGCTACCAAGCTGGGCCGAGTTGTGGTCAAAGAAGGACAGATGGGACGATTCTCCTGCAAGATCACTGGCCGGCCCCAACCGCAGGTCACCTGGCTCAAGGTGAGGTTTCTGTCTGCCCTGACCCTGATCCAGCCTGTGTTAGTCTGTTCTCATGCTGCTAATAGACATACCCAAGACTGGGTAATTTATAAAGGAAAGAGGTTTAATGGACTCACAGTTCCACATGACTGGGGAGGCCTCAAAATCACGGCAGAAGGCGAATGAGGAGCAAAGTCATGCCTTACATGGTGGCAGGCAAGAGAGCATGTGCAGAGGAACAACTCTTTGTAAAACCATCAGATCACGTGAGACTTATTCACTATCATGAGAACAGCATGGGGAAACCCGCCCCATGATTCAGTTGCCTCCTACTGGGTCCCTCCCACAACACATGGGAATTATGGGAGTGACATTTCAAGATGAGATTTGGGTGGGGACACAGCCAAACCACATCACAGCCTTAGCGACCCTGAAAATTCAGGGTTAGACCCTTCAACTAGTAGGAGTCTTTTGATTCTGTTCCTCCTGTTTCAGGTAGTTCTCAGGGGTTCTCTGTATGTTTGTTAGTGATGCATGTTCCTGCCCCCATTACAGCTCTCCCTCTGTTACTCAGAACACAGTGTTCTGACATTTCTCACACTCACAAGATAACAGAAAACTTCTGAGTCAAGACAAGCCTGACAATCTCAAGAGAGTGGACTGTGAAGTTAGGGTACTAGGTGTCAAGCCACAGCTCCCTGGTTTATAAAGCCTGTGAAGCTGGATAAGTCATTTGATTTCTTGGAACCCTGGTTTCCTTATCTGTGAGACAGAAATAATACCACCTGCCTCAAAATATTGTCAGGAGGCTCCATGTGGAAGGGATTTATAAATCATTCAGGGCTGAGGGAAGTGAAGCTTCAGTGGGAGAGGTGGGTGGGCAAGGGAGGCAGTGGCATGGTGTTGGGGATGGCTGTTAAACAGGGCAGTAAGGATCCAAGGGGAACAGGTAGAGTCATGGCCAAGGGAATAGGTTTTTCGGAGATGGAATGCCTGGGTAAAAGTGGGTATTGACACCTTTTACCTGCTTCGTAATTCTCTTAAACTCCCCTAGGAAAAGACTAAAAGGAGCTAAGGAAAAACTGAAGTGAGGAATATGGGATTTCCTACCTCAAACTCAACCTCCTTTTGAAACTGTTTCCAGGCATCTGCTCTAAGTGGGACAGAGCACCACACCACATCCATAGACCTCAAATCAGGGCCCCTGAACTGTTTAAAGTCGGCTCTCCGAGCGCAGTGACAGGGCCCACAGCAGACGGTGCTGCTGCCCAGGCCCTGGAGTCTGTCCCGCCAGGATTGGCAGGAGGCAGGAGGACACAGCCAGAAGGGAAGCAGATTTGTATGACCAAGTTACCCCATTGCCATCCACAGGGAAACGTTCCACTGCAGCCGAGTGCCCGTGTGTCTATGTCTGAGAAGAACGGGATGCAGGTTCTGGAAATCCATGGAGTCAACCAAGATGACATGGGAGTGTACACATGCCTGGTGGTGAACGGGTCAGGCAAGGCCTCGATGTCAGCTGAACTTTCCATCCAAGGTATCGACCAGTGGAGGGCTAGCGCAGAACGATCCCTGCCTGGTGCCACACCCTCCTAGAGGAGCTGCTTGTTCACTGCACACCTGTGTGTGTATACACGTGGCCCACTCACACACCCAGGCACTCCCCGGGGGCAGATCCTTTTTGTTTTTTCTCTTCAGACAGAGTCTTGCTCTGTCGCCCAGGCTAGAGTGCAGTGACATGACCTCAGCTCACTGCAACCTCTGCCACCCAGGTTCGAGTGATTCTCCTGCCTCAGCATCCTGAGTAGCTGGGACTACAGGCGTGCGCCACCACACCTGGCTAATTTTTGTATTTTTTGTAGAGACAGGGTTTTACCATGTTGGCCAGGCTGACGTCAAGTGATCTGCCTGCCTTGGCTTCCCAACGGGCTGGTATTACAGGCGTGAGCCACACTGCCCGGCCGCCAGGGGCACCTGGCGGTCAAAGGGGCACTTTGACGAGAAGAAAGGGTGAGCAGGGGCAGCACAGACCTGGCCATGGGGAAGATGCCCTGCACTTGGCTGCCACCTTCCCTTGTGTTCCCCTACTCTCCCCCTCCATGTCTTCAGTCCTTTCTTCTTACCTGGACTCGCTTTTGTATCTTTGATTGCCAAATGGAAGAATGAATGTTGCTAACATCTTGCCATCACCCCAAATTTAACCTGCCCAGAATTTACTCATAGTTTACTCTGTCCTTCAAGTCAGGCGATCCTTTGACTTGACTCCCTCTACCAGGGTTCCCATGTTTCTTCACACCCAGACTGGACTTTCCAGCATCCTTTTGACCCCTGCCTCTTTCTCCTTGAGTCATCAGCCCTGTCAGTTCTTCCTTGGAAGTCTCGTTGAACACGTCTCCTCCTTACACTTCCTTGGTTCCTGAGGAGGTCCAGGCTGGTCCTTCTGGGAGGTCAAGGAAGTCCAGGCTGAGGAGGGAGTGCGTGGATGGGGAAGGGGCTGCATGTCACTTTACTGGAGCAGGAACTCGGGGGTCAGGAAGGGAAGTGGCTTTCAGCCCTTCCTCCTTCTTTGTCCCCCTCTTTTCTTCTGATTTTTCTCTTCTGCATCTCCTTCTTCTCAGAAACGATTCCTCCTTGCTCTTGTTACTTTTTTTGGCCTGGATATTTTTCACAATCTACAGAGAGAAATATATTTCACAGTATGTTGCAACCCAGAACGTGTATACGTAGGTAAGCAAGTTTCAGGAAACCATCCTGACTGTGCTGTGCACAGTGCGCGCTGGTATTCTCTATTTCACTTGACATCATTAAAACAAGAAATCCTGTCCTGACCAGAGAACCTGACTTGGTGGCTCACTGCTGGATAAGGAACTGCCATCAGACACCCAGAGCAATGTGTGCCTGCCCTGGCGTTGAGTTAAAAGCTGTTCCCTCCTGGTGGACTTCATGACAAAATATGGTGCCTGATATTTGTTTTAAAATACTCAAAAACAAACAAAAGAAAACAAAAATGGATAGATAAGACCGGCAAAATGTGATATGTCCTTAATCGTGGTGATGGCTTTCAGGGTTTGTTATATCTTTCTACTATTGTATGTTTTGAAATTTACCATGATACAATTTGATAAAGAATATGGCAGGAAAAATATGTATTTTATGTTTTTTCTTTGGAGAACTGGGTAACATTAACAGTGTGCTTCTCTGTACAATGGTAGGCTACAGCGTTTGGGTTTGGAATTTCAGATGTTTGTTTGTCCCTGGGTTGGTTTTTTTTCCTTCTGTTTAGTGAACAGAAACAGATTCCATGCCCTCAGGGTATGGTAGCACCAGCCACTATTAAAAAGCCCAAAGGACAGCACCTGAAGTTTTGACAATGTTCTCCAGGGCTGGGGGGAACTCACAGGCCAAAGACGTTCAGCACCAGGGAAGCTGGAAGGAGCCAGTAGGGTGGGACCACGGTGATGGGGAAGTGCCTGGGGAGGGAAAGCTTGGTGCATACGGCATTCTACTAACAGTCTTTCCACCCTTCCCCCTTTTTCCAGGTTTGGACAGTGCCAACAGGTATGTCCAGGCTTTGTGACTTTTACGTTTTCCATCTTGAAATGCCCTGCAAGGAAAGAAGGGATGTTATCGAGAAATGCCCTGAATTTCTGAATCATCTTATGGGGCAGAAGAACTGGCCTTTTGGAGGGTGTTGTTTTATTTTGGGTGTTTTGTCTTGTTCTCCTAGTGTAATATGACACACAGGTTCTATCTCAGGTTGCTGTCAGTATTGAGACTGGAAAACTCAGTGTCACCACCTTTCTCAGTATCTATACAGTCTTTTCTCTGGTTAGCGTCCTGAGGAAGAACACTGCTCTGAGAAGGCCACCTTCCTCATTCCAGGGCGGAACCTGTTCACTCATGCAGCCCAGACCCAGGAGGAGCCTCTTTCTTGTGTGTGAGGCTCAGTGCTAGATGCTTGGGTGTGCAGGGGTGGGCGTAGAGGAGGACTTAGGCGGAGCTACACGAATGCTCGTTACCAACTGGGATGTGTCTGTGAGGAAGGACAACAGGAAGGCACTGATTAGAATACAGGGGCCAGAAAGCCGTTTTGGAGCTTGGTATTTGAGCTCAGACCTGTGCAAAGGAATGTTAGCTGGTGAAGACAAGCTCAGGGAGTATGCTCCAAAAAGCAGGGATAGTGTGTAGAAACTGAACCAAGAGGTGAGCCCATGGGGACCCAGAAGGATGCCAGTGTGGCCACAGCCTGGTGAGTGGTGGGACGGTGTCTGTATGATCAGGAGCAGCCAGAGCTGGCATTCCTGTGGGCCCTCATGTGGGGCTCGGTTTCGTTCTTAATGTCATGGAAAAGCTGTTGGAAAATTCTCGGGCTTGAAATGACATAATTTGATGAATGTTTTTAAAAGATCGACTATAGTCGCTGTATAGAAAGTAGATTAGAGAGGTAGAGTGGACATGGGACACCGGAGGCAGGGGTTGAACTAGGGAGGCACCAGTGGAGAAGGGAAATGTAGGGAAAGCTGGGCTCTGCAGGGCTGCAGGACAGGCACATGTCGGGAATGGCTGTTTGTGCTCTGGCTTGGGAAACTGGACACACTGCAGAGAAAGATGCTCTTACTTGCTCTTAACTTGTGGGCTTTTGTGACCCCTGGAATCCGTGCTTGTGATGAGTAATGTTTGTGAGTAACCAGATGATCATTCTATTCTCCCCTCTCTTCACCCACCCTACCCCCACCCTCACCACCACACAGGTCATTTGGGAGAGAAACAAAAGCCACCAATTCCGACGTCAGGAGGGAGGTGACCAATGTAATCTCAAAGGAGTTGAAACTGGACAGTCTGGAGGCTGCAGCCGAAAGCAAGAACTGCTCCAGCCCCCAGAGAGGTGGCTCCCCAGCCTGGGCTGCAAACAGCCAGCCTCAGCCCCCAAGGGAGCCCAAGCTGGAGTCATGCAAGGACTCGCCCAGAACGGCCCCGCAGACCCCGGTCCTTCAGACGACTTCCAGCTCCATCACCCTGCAGGCCGCAAGAGTTCAGCCGGAACCAAGAGCACCAGGCCTGGGGGCCCTATCGCCTTCTGGAGAAGAGAGGAAGAGGCCAGCTGCTCCCCGTCCAGCCACCTTCCCCACCAGGCAGCCTGGCCTGGGGAGCCAAGACGTTGTGAACAAGGCTGCTACCAGGAGAATCCCCGTGGAGGGCCAGAAGGATTCAGCATTCCCCAAATTTGAGAGCAAGCCCCAAAGCCAGGAGGTCAGAGAAAATCAAACTGTCAAGTTCAGATGTGAAGGTGAGTAGAGGTAATTACGGTCACCGGTTGCCAAAATGTAGCCCCCTTGGTGGCCACTCCCTTCCTTCAGCACCCAGCTGGTCTGCACCTCCTATATCCACTCATCTTCTTGGACTAGCTCCCCTAAAAAACCACCTTACAGGGGCCTTCCCCTGAGGGGGGACTCATTGTAGAAATGCCCTTTACTCTGGAGAGACCCCTAACAGTAGCCTGTTGTTTGCTGTTGGATAGAGTACCGGCCCTGTTCTTACCACCCTAGAAGAAACACCCTCGTTATTGCCAACATCAAAAAACAAACCTCCTGGTCTCCTCCGCCCTTTCGTCCCCTTGCCTGGCTTTGGCCGACCTGGAGACCTGACCCATCACCCTGTATTCATCCTCCTCAAGGCCCCTGACTCTGTCTCAGCAGGTTCGTCTTGTGGAGTGTGGTTGAGGGTGAGGAAGCAGACTCAGAGGTGGGAGGGCAGCTCCGCACCAGACTGAGCCCTTTCCTCCAGCTCACGCCTTCCCCACCTACCTCACAAGCACGGGATGCTCTCCAGGGCACAGGGAGCTCATGTTCTTCACCGGGCCCTGTAGTTTCAGGGATTCCAAAGCCTGAAGTGGCCTGGTTCCTGGAAGGCACCCCCGTGAGGAGACAGGAAGGCAGCATTGAGGTTTATGAAGATGCTGGCTCCCATTACCTCTGCCTGCTGAGAGCCCGGACCAGGGACAGTGGAACGTACAGCTGCACTGCTTCCAACGCCCGAGGCCAGGTGTCCTGTAGCTGGACCCTCCAAGTGGAAAGTGAGTACACTTCTCCAGGTCACCCTGCATTCTTTGTGGGACAACCAGTCATGGGGTGCTTCACCTTCTGCAGATGGTTCATCTCCTGCAGTCCCCTGCCTTGGTGCACAGCCTGACAGAAATGTCACCCCCAACCACATGCCAGGGCCAAGTATATTGCTCCAGGCCAGTGATTCATAATCAGGAGTTCACATCAGAATCACCTCAAAATCAACTGCATGGCCCCATGCCCAGCCCAGCTGACAGCTACCTTTCCTAGGTCCCTCAGCTGTTCGAATGGTGTCGTGACTCTGTAACCACAGAGAACTGAGTGATCATTAAATATACAGGTTTAGAGTAATGTGAGATGATGTGGGATCCCACATCTTTTATGTTTATTGTACTGTCTGTTTATAAAAGTAATGTATGTTCATTGTGGGGAGTTTAAACAATATATAATCTTATGACTCAGAAATAAATTATATTTTAATGTTTTTATACAAACTTACCATTGTGGTATTTGTATACTGCTTTCTATCCCAATTTGCTCATGTGATATTAACATCTTTTTATAGAATTCTTGGAAAGCATGACTTTTAGTAGCCATATAATATTGCATGGAATGGCTGTATCTAATTTAGGTATGCTGTTATTTGTTGAATTAATTAAATTGTTTCCATTTTCACTATTATAACATACCTATGATAAATATTATTGTACCCGTCTATCTCTATAAAATTTCCCCCTTACTCTAAATGCATGTGTAGGCCCTCTGCCCATGCCATACACTTGAGAAGTGTATTAACAAATACCACAAGAGTAGAATCTGCAAATTGCAGGCTGCTGGAAACTGTAGAACAAATAACTTTCACCCATTTTTTTTTCCCACATACAAATTGCAAGCAAAAAAAAAAAAAAAAGACAACCTACAGAAAACTTAGATTAGAAGGTATATAGTAATATCAACAATTACAATAATTTTTGATAATCTTGTGCCAACTCTGACTGAGATAATCTTTAAAAAGTTTTTATGGGAACATCAAGAAAATTTGGACACTGATAAGATTTAATATAAAGGAATTTGTGGTGTTTTAAGATGTGATGGTGGTCTCATTACTTTTTTTTTTTAATAAGTTCATCTGTTTGAGAGATATATCCTGAGTTATTTACTGGTGAAATGATATGGTTTTTTGTATTTGACTTAGAAATAATTCATATTTGGGGAGCACTGACAGGAGTATCAATAAAATAATATTGATACAAATAAAAGTCGAGAGATCGGTACATAGGAATTCACTACACTGCTTTGTCTACATTTGTCTATGTTTGAAAATTTTCCTAATGCACATTTCTAAAAGAAAAAAAAAACTTAGTGATGTATCCATATAGTAGAATGCCAGACAGCATCCTGTAGACTGATGCCAAAACGTGTTCAAGATGCATTAGGAAGGGAGAGGAACAAAGTACAGGCTCACGTATAAAAGGAAGAAAAGATCTGTGTACACACATGCAAAAGATGGCTGTGTGTGCAGACATCATTTCTGGAAGAGCACACAAGTCCCTCTAGGAAGGGGAAACTGGGGATCCACAGGAAGGAATGGGGCATCTTACTTTTCACTGTATACTATTGATTCACTGGGATTTTAACTATTGTTTAACTGGGATTTTTACTATCCTTGTGAATTCCTTTACAAGAAATATTATCCATGCCATTTGGAGGTGGGAGTGCCGGTAGGAAGAGTTCACAGGTCTAGGAGATCAAACCTCATCATCCAGGCCAGGTTTCTGTCCCTGCATGTGGGACAGAAATATGGTGTCAGGTCCACCACAGGTTAATGGCGTACCCAGAGCACCTAGATTCTCCTGTGGCTTCTTCTGCTATGAATTTATCTAAGTCTCCTAGAGGACTATTTTTAGCCTGTTTGCGTCATGGGGTAATACATCTCAGGTTGATTCCCTATCTTGTTGTGTTTTGTGTGACAACTTTGAGATATAATTCATGTAACATAAAAGGCACCCTTTTAAAGTATACAATTCAGTGGTTTTTATATATTCACAGAGTTGTGTGGCCATCACCATCATCTAATTTCAGAACATTTTCATTACCCCTCCCAAAAAATCCTACCCATTAGCCATCACTCCCTGTTCTCCCATCCCCACAACCCCTGGTAGCCACTCATCTACTTTTTTGTCTCTATGGGCTTTCCCCTGCTGAACATTTGATGTTAAGTGGAGTCATTCAGTATGTGGCCTTTCGTGTCTGGCTTCTTTCTCTTAGCTTAATGTTTTCAAGGTTCATCCATGTTGTAGCAGGTGTTAGTACCTCACTCATCCGTGTGGCTGAGTCATAGCCTATCATATGGATATAGCGTGTTTTGTTTATGCATGCATCAGTTGAGGTCCATGTGGTTGTTTCTACTTTTTAGCTATGGTGAAAAGCATTGCTCTGCACGTTTATGTACGAGTTGTTTTCAACACCTGTTTTCAACTTTGAGGTTTAGACCACATATATTGTTGGGTCATAAGGTAATTCTGGATTTAACCCTCTGAGGAACTAACAAACTGTTTTGCACCATTTTACATTCTTCTAGCAATGTATGAGTGTTGCAGTTTTTCCACATTCTAACCAATACTTGTTATTTTCTTGTTTGCTACCTTGTTTTTTTAAAAAACAAGGTCTTGCTTTGTCAGTGGGGCTAGAGTGCAGTGGCATGGTATTAGCTCACTGTAACCTTGAACTCCTGGGCTCAAGCAATCCTCCTGCCTCGCCTCCTGAGTAGGTGGGACTATAGGTGCTTGCCACCACACTTGGCTAATTTTTTTTATTATTTGTAGAGGTGGGGGTCTCACTATGTTGCCCAGGCTGGTCTCAAACTCCTAGACTTGAGTGATCCTCCCACTTCAACCTCCCACAGTACTAGGATTATAGGCATGAGCCTCTGCATTCACCCTGTTTTCCATTTTTTCATTATAGCCATTAACAATCATCTGACTATGATTTTTTTTTTTTTTTTTTTAACAGGGTCTTACTCTGTTGCCCAGGCTGGAGTGCAGTAGCATGATAATAGCTCATTGCAGCCTCAACATCCCAGTCTCAAGTGATCCTTCCCACCTCAGCCTCCTGGGTAACTGGGACCACAGGCACATGCCACCATACTCAACTAATTTTGTTTATTTTTGTAGATACAAATGGTCTCACTATTTGCCCAGGCTGGTCTTGAACTCCTCGCTCAAGCAGTCCTCCCACTTTAGCCTCCTAAAGTGCTGGGTTTACAGGCATAAGCCACCACACCCAGCCTGACTGCAATTTTGATTTGCATTTCTCTGATGACTAGTGATTTTGAGTATCATTTCATATACTTATTGGACATTTGTATATCTACTTCAGAGAAATGCCTATTCAAATACTTTACCCATGTTTTAATTGGGTCATTTACTTTTTTATTGTTGAGTTGTAGGAGTTCTTTATATATTCTGGATACAAGTCATTTATCAGACATGATTTACAGTAATCCTCTCTCATTCTGTAAAGGCTGGATTATTTGTCATGTGTGGCCACAGAAGTCCCTGCTTAGTTAGTTTAGTGATCAGCTAATTGATTGAATGGAGAGCTCCTTTAACACCTTGAACTAATACTTTTCCCTGCCTTTGCCAAGGGGCTCTGTGTGTGTGTTACACCCATCTTCAGTGCTCCGGCCAGCAGTTTACAGGTCTGCTTTAGCCTTTACTTTCTGCTTGCACCAAAGCTCCAAGTCAGCCAGAGGTGAGACAGGAGGGCCTTCTTACATCTTCCCTGGGGGGGGGGGGGGGGCAGGCTCACTGCCCTGCACATCTATGTGGGCTTCTCAGTTCTCAGGAATTTGTCAGAGTTTTTCAAAGTCCTGGACATCTCATTCCCCAGTTTTTCCTTATAAGTTTTTTGATCAGACTCTTGTTAGCCCCAAATGATATTGCTCTCTCAAGTAGCTGTAATATTGAACAATTGCTACTGATTGTTTTTAACAAACACCCTGGAGATAGGGCCATCCACACAGAGTAAACGCTGAGTCAGGTTAAATAAAGACAACCCTGAAAATGGAGCTATTGAAGGAGCTGCCAGACAGGGCAAAGAGTGACCATTCTCTTAGGGATGGGGTTTTTCAGGAGCTCTGAACCCATCCTACCTCTTGCTAAGTGGCTGATTTTCACAAGTACCATAGGTACTGTTGATTTTCAGAGTTACCCCAGAGCTGGGGCAAGGGGGACAAGAGTGAGAGAAAGCACATAGCTTGCTGTTCTTGCCAAGATTCAGCTGTGTGTTTTGTTGTTGTTGTTGTTGTTTGTTTTTTGGGGGGTGGAGGGGCAGAGTACTGTTGTTTGGGTTTTTTTTGTTGTTGTTTATTGTTTTTACTTTTTAGAGACAGAGTCTCGCTCTGTCACCCAGACTGGAGTGCAGTGGCGTGATCATAGCTTGCTACAGCCTCAAACTCTTGGATTTAAGCAATCCTCCTGCCTCAACCTACTAAGTGAGACTACAGGCACATGCCATCATGCCTGGCTAATATTTTAATTTTGTTTTTTTGGTAGAGACAAGAGTCTTGCTGTTTCCCAGGCTGTTTTCAAACTTGTGGCTCGAGCAATCCTTCTGCCTTGGCCTCCCAAAGTGCTGATATGAAAGACGTGAGCCCCCACACCTGGATGTTTGTTTGTTTTTAGTGAATGCTCTCAGAATGGTGCAAGCCTGTGGTTAATTTCTGGCATTCTGAAACCATTGCTTTTGACTCTTTTTGCCAGTATTGTTGTTGCTTTTATGGAGGAGTAGATCTTCAGAGGTCTTTACTCTGCCATTCTACATCCTATCTTCCTGATGAAGACACTCGCTTTTCTAAAACTTCTCCAGTTCCTAAACATCCTAGTTAATTCTTGGCAGATGAGTTTACCATGAAGCAGGTCATCTGATGGGTGTTCTTTTAGCTACCCCTATAGACTTCTTTCTGTTTTCCTACACTGCAGAATACCTGTCTGTTTCCCTTCCCAAGACTTCTCTTTCTATCCCTTCCCATCTTCACAAGGATCGATCTAACAATGATTTACTCCCCCACCACTTCTTCAGTCTTTCCCCTTCCCTTGTTGAGAGACCTATTTTTTCTCCCTACAAGCATGCTCTAGTTGTCCCTATGCTGAAAAAGGAAGGAAAATCTTCCTTCCGCTTGAGAGCCCCTCAAGCTCCTACTCTATTCCTACTCTCTCTTTCATCCCTACACTATGTTTGCTGCAAGTGGAGTCTCTATGTGCAGCTTTCACTTGATAGTAAAAGCTAACACTCACTGAGGATGTGCTATGCTAGGTTTTGTGCTAAATGCTCTACCTGGATTGTTTCATTTAGTTATTCCAACAATCTTACAAGAAAATCATACCCATTTTCTAGATGAGAATACTGATCTTTAGTAAGGTTAAATGACTTGTCCAAGTTCACATGCCTTGTAAAAGAGAGTGTATTTCTAACCCAACTTGACCTTGTATGAAAGCCTATATCCTTTTTGATAACTCCCAAAAGGCATTTCTCTAATGAGGGAGTTCAACACTGGCCAAGGGAAAGGGTAGAGAGGGTGCCTCCCCACACCCTCTGGGTGGTCTGTCTGACCCTTCCTCAGTGCCAGGCCTGTCCAGGTACACCATCACTCTGTCTTGCCACTACCCTCCCATCGCCTACCCTCCCCTAGGATCTGGAGGAGAAAGTGCAACTGTACAGTCAGAGCTGGCTGTAAAACCTGGCTTCAGCATCGAGTTCAACTATGGGAAATTCGTAACTTCATCTGTAAAATGAACTCAAGAGAACAACCTGATGGCATTGTCACAATCACATCTTGAAAAGTACCTGGCACATATTAGGCCCTCAAATTTTATTAGTTTTCTTGCCCATAAACCCCTGCAGTATAACATGGCATTTCCTGTCATCTCTGTATTGAATAGGCTGTCTTGAAAAGCACCATTGATATATCTTCTAAGCACCAAATCCAGTTCCACCTTTTCTCAGCTATCAGCCACCTTGACACATGTACAGCATGTTCTGGTTGTCATAGAAGAGATTATTCCTATTGCTCTCAATTAAGGTCCCCAAACTAGAAAATGTCCCCTAATTCACTGATGTAGAAGGCTTTTGGAAAGTTCAGCTCAGCAGCTCTCAACCAGAATGTGCGTTCAAACCACACACAGGCACCATTAGTGCATATCCCCAGGTCCCTGGCAACTCTGAGCCCTTGATCTAGACTGGGGCTCAGACTGTGCTTACAAAACTGGAGCACGTGTGAGTCCTTTGCTTCCGTTCTGGAATTAGAAAAGAATCATCGTAATAATTTAAAATGGAAATGTCCTCACCTGTAAGCCTGTGGCTTATACAAGTAAAAAGATATTCACAGGATTGTGTAATCACTGATGGGACATATTAAAGAAGATAAGAGACACTAGAAAGTAGAGCAGGACCGACAAGGCAGAAGGAGCTCTCCGGAGGCTCGAGGGTAGCAAAAGCCAAGACCAAACAGGAGGCACCTGGATCACAGAGGCGAGAAGGCTCCAGGTTCTAAGCACTCCAGGGCTAGGGTGTTTTGTGACTATGAAAAAGCCCCTGCCGGTGACTCTGCTTCAGGCTCCAGGTCCCTACACCACTGGCGCTGCCTGTTTTCTAAGCGTGAAGAGAAATAAAACAAAGGCAGGCTGCCGAGGGTACCCAGGTGTCCAGGACAGTGAGGCGTGCCTGGGAGGCTGGGGTGACTGCAGGCATCACCAGAGCGGGCAAGCTGTGATCTGAGCTGACCTGTCCTTTTCCCTCACAGGGCTTGCTGTGATGGAGGTGGCCCCCTCCTTCTCCAGTGTCCTGAAGGACTGCACCGTCATTGAGGGCCAGGATTTTGTGCTGCAGTGCTCCGTACGGGGGACTCCAGTGCCCCAGATCACTTGGCTGCTGAATGGTGAGTGCTCCCTGCTCCAGCTCTCTGCTCCCATCCCCTGGGCCCTTTGGCCGTGCCTGAATTCTCACTTCTTCCTCTGAGCCATTTATGCCTTGGACATCCCGGTGCTATGAGAAGGAAGCACAGGGCACAGAGAGAGCATGGGCACTGGGATCCCGGTCCCGACTGGCTGAGCAAGTTACTACTCCTGTCTGAGCCTTGAGTTCTCCATCTGCATGGTGGGAATCATGCTGTTGTGAAATTAAGTTAGATCATTTCTATAAAGTGGATAATGAGATGCCTGACACATGGGGCACGAGCAGTTGGATTCTTTTCATATGGCCAAACTCATAATAGGCCCTCAATTAATATTTCTTGAGTCAACAAATGAACAAATAAATTAATAAACTCATGAACCACTCCCGAAGTCGCTTGAGGGATCTCACCTTTTATTTAGTGGCAGGTGGTTCTGGCCTCACAGACCAGTTATTCTTTTAAAGTGATAGTCCTATAGAGACTCGCCAACTCTTTTTTGTCAAGTAAGGTCCTTTAAAAAATCATTTGCCGTATATTATCACCCTTTTCTTTTTAAAGGACCATTTAATTTCAACAGTGTGTGAGAACTCTGACTTTAAAAGACTGAGAACAGTTCATTAAACTGATGAGATGGATCCCTCGGGAGGGTGAAAGAGCCCCTGCGGAGAGTCAGTAGACACAGGCACCATTCACTGCTGAGTGGTTAGGTGACCTTGGACACCTCACCCCTCAGGGTACCAGCTTCTTTTTTTTTTTTTTTTTTGAGACGGAGTCTCGCTCTGTCGCCCAGGCTGGAGTGCAGTGGCCGGATCTCAGCTCACTGCAAGCTCCGCCTCCCGGGTTTACGCCATTCTCCTGCCTCAGCCTCCTGAGTAGCTGGGACTACAGGCGCCCGCCACCTCGCCCGGCTAGTTTTTTGTATTTTTTTTAGTAGAGACGGGGTTTCACCGTGTTAGCCAGGATGGTCTCGATCTCCTGACCTCGTGATCCGCCCGTCTCAGCCTCCCAAAGTGCTGGGATTACAGGCTTGAGCCACCGCGCCCGGCCCGGTACCAGCTTCTTTATCTATTAGAAGATAGGTTGGAACAGAAGGTTTGGGATCTCAGCTCACTCTCACATCTAATAGAACAGGATCCTTAAGAGAGCAGTGGGCCGGGTTCACTGGCTCACACCTGTAATCCCAGCACTTTGGGAGGCTGAGGCGGGTGGATCACCTGAGGTCAGGAGTTCGAGACCACCCTGGCCAACATGATGAAATCCCATCTCTACTAAAAATACACAACTTAGCCACACATGGTGCCAGGTGCCTGTAATCCCAGCTACTCCGGAGGCTGAGGCAGGTGAATCGCTTGAACCCAGGAGCCAGAGGTTGCAGTGAGCCGAGATCATGCCATTGTACTCCAGTCTGGGTGACAAGAGCAAAATTCCATCTCAAATAAATAAATAGACAGAGCGAACAGTGGCCCCCAGCACTTATGCACCAAATAGTCCCCAGTTGTGTCTGCGTCATTGATGTATTACCTGCGAACCTTCCTTGTTGGTGTAGTTTGCTCAGGCTTTGCTAGATGCTGTCTTTAGTGAGCGAGAGGAAGTGCCATCTAGTCTTCCTACTTGTAGTCTTCTTGGGTAGGTAAGTGAGAATTGAGGTCTGCCTTCCCTCCCAGCCCTCAGCAAAGGACAGAAGTCCTGTTGGATCCTGTGATTGACTTCAAGGAGGCAGCCTCCTTGTGGCTGGAATGCAATATGGGCATTAAGGACTAATAACGGAGTCTAAAATCAACAGACATTTTCTGTAAAGGGCCAGGTAGTAGCTAGTTTCAGCTTTTCAGGCCATACAGCAGCCTCTTTAACAACTCTCAACTTTGCTGTTGTGGTATAAAAGCAGCCACAGGAGGCTGGGTGCAGTGGCTCACTCCTGTAATCCCAGCACTCTGGAAGGCCGAGGCAGGTGGATTGCCTGAGCTCAGGAGTTTAAGACCAGCCTGGCCACCATAGCGAAACTGTCTCTACCAAAAAAAAAAAAGTGCAAAACTTAGCCAGGCTTAGCAAAACTTAGCCGCTGCACTCCAGCCTGGGTAATAAGAGTAAGACCCTATCTCAAAAAAATAAAAGAATAGACATTACGTAAGCCATAGACAGTATGTGAAAGAATGAATGTGGCTATGTTGCAGTAAAACTTTATGGATACTGAAATGTGAATTTCACAGAATTTTTACATATCATGAAATATATTCCCTTTATTTTTTTTCGGCCATTTAAAATATGTAAAAACTATTCTTAGCTTGCAGGCGCTACAAAAACAAGCGGCAGTTCGAATTCGGCCCAGGAGCCATAGCTTGCTGTCTCCTAGTTTACATCCCTCAAAACTGTGTTCTCAGCGACTCTTAGCGTTTCCACACCCGTTCCACTAGAGGGCGATCATGCTCAAGTTGGGTTTCCTCGGCTGCTCTGGTTTAACCCAGCCTGCGAGCTGGGAGAGCCTAATGTCTCTCAATTCTGATATGCCCTGAGCCAACAGCTCCTTTATGGGGCCTCCATCTCATCCTATATTTGTGGGGCCACAGTGAGTTACATTCCAGTTAAAGGAGAGCTCTCAAAAGGCTTGTCAGCACATATTAGGACAGCAGAGACATATTGGCGGCAGTCAGAGAATGCACTCGTATTGTCAAGGAAGAGAGGTTTGGAGGGTACCATTGTGACAAAAAATAAAAACAAAGAGCAGTGGTCACTTCTCTCAGTGGCAGGATCCAGGCCCCTGCCTTTCCCAGCCTCAGCCTCACGTTTATGAAATGCAGGAGGTTGAGAGGAATCTTTCCCTCTGGTCCTATGGTGTGCTAGCCGCTCTCTTTGCCAAACTGTCATGGAGACATGAAGTGTTGCTATGTGTGGAAGAAAACACTGCATTGCGGGGAGACAACTTCTTTGTGTACTTTCTCCCTCCCCCACTGGCCGCCCCTGATTTTATGAAGTGCAAACCAGGACCCTGGGGCCTGGCAAGGGAAGAAAGTGACAGTTGCTTCCTATATGGCAGCTGGACACATTCCTGCTCTGAGGCCAGACTCTTCAGTAATGAGATTTTTTTTTTTCCTGGAAATGAAAAGTCACATCCTAGAATGATAAACTCCCAGGAACATAGAGCATTAAGGAAACCACTGAAGCTCATTGCATGCACTCCTGTCTCCACGCAGGACTTTATGTGACCTGGAACATGTCACATGGAAGGGACTCTGGAAAAAAGGAGCCGAGTCATTTTTATTTACCTTTTCTGTGAACCCTAAAATACACCTAATTGCATAGAATAAATGCACTTGACTGCAGCATTGGGATGCAGAACTGCTTTTTGATAAATATCTACAGTGGAAAATGGAATCCTTATTTCTGGAGACATCCAGAGCTGGGCACCCCATGTTCAGCCCGGGAAAGCTCTGTTTTGCCTGAGGCTGGGCTATGAGCCAGATGACCCCGTAAGATTCTCTCCAGGCTCAGAATTCTGTGAAGTTGAGGATGTGGATTTGGAGACTGTTTAACACAGAATGCCCAAAACTGTGTCCCTTTCCCCCCTACATTCTTAATTCCTCCAGATTCTCCCTTCCCAGTCCCTCCAGGCCCCGTCTTCCTCCTCCACCACACAATTACTCCCTTTCCTTCATCTCCTTAGCCCCTGGCTCTTTCTCCAGCCCATAAGCTTCTGTCCTGCTGGCTGGAGATGTGCATGGTACATTATTAGCCCTCAATGGATCTGAGCAAGCATGACAAGCCTCAGCGTCATGACAGCAGCAGCCCTGATGAGGACAGGGCTCCCGTCCCTACTGCCAATGCTGCCTGGCCTGAACCTTCCTGTGCTTCCTCCACAGGACAGCCCATCCAGTACGCTCACTCCACCTGCGAGGCTGGCGTGGCTGAGCTCCACATCCAGGATGCCCTGCCAGAGGACCATGGCACCTACACCTGCCTGGCTGAGAATGCCTTGGGGCAGGTGTCCTGCAGCGCCCGGGTCACTGTCCATGGTAGGAGCCTCCGGGCACTCGGGTAGAAGCACCTTTCCTGCAGACATTTCTGCTTTGGAGGAAGGGCACATTTGTAGAAAATGGTATCATGAGCCAAAATCTAAGGAGCAGAGGTGCACATGGCACTTCCTCACACCATTACCAGTGGCAGCTGCTGTAACAGAGGAGTGGCTGCTGCAGCCTCTTAGGGGCAGAGGAGAGGTTGCTTAAAAAGTGCTGCACCTGAAGGTAGGAAATGAGGGAGATGACCTCCAGGAGTTCACAGTGACAAGGGTCTGCCATCACAGGTGGGCTTTTCCTCACCCCCTCACTCCACTGGAGCCACAGAAAGATACGGGGGAAAGAGATGAGGACTCCCTTAGCTCCAGAAGCTCCAGGTCTGGTCAGAAGAAAACCTCACACACTACGGAAAGACTTGGGAGAGCACTCATATATTCACGGAGCAGACAGTGGCCTCACCAGTGACCCCTTACATGTGACCCTGGGTCACAGTGTGCATATTGAGGCTTCCAGAGGGCCACAAGTTGTCCCCTTTCTGCCCCCACTTCTACTCACGGGCCCAGGCTTGTTTTTACACATCAGCAGCCTGGTCTCCAGTAATCTGATTATCATGGTCATCCATTCATCAGCCAAGCACTTAGTCCCCAGGAACCGCAGGGAGCCACAGACTCAAGACAGATCTCTCTGGGCTGTGGTATCAGCAGGCCTGGTGACAGTTCCCACAGAAGTGCTTCTTGGGTCCGGGGCTTTCAGGTAAGCCTGATCCCACCCTCACCCTGAGCCTATGCCCCCTGCTTCTGTGCATGACTGGGTCCTCTGGTGCTAGCACTGGGTGCAGCGTGACTGGCCTCCCATCAGACAAGCAGGAGAATACATCTCTCCATTCCCCAGGGCTCAGGCCTGTCAGGAACATCTCTGTATTGTATGAGTAGCCACTGTCTGGGAGGCTGGCTGCAGGAGGAAGTTTCGCAGAAAAGGAAAGGGGAAGAAACATTTGTGGCTTATCGTGTTAAATACTTTCACCTCACCCCTATTCTCTCACTGAGACCTCAGTAGCCTAGGGGACAAGGATGCTGTCCTGATTTCAGACAGAAGGCTCTGGATGTCTCAGGAAGTTAATGTACCTTGCTTAAACACATCACACTAGTTTGCAAAACTGGCCCCTGGAGCCAACAGCCTGTGACTTCCAAGTCTGTGCTCATTCCTATGCCCTGACGTTTTTCAGAGGGCACATCCCCTGGCCCGAAGGGGAAGACTGGCCACTGTGGGCTGGGCAATGTCAGTCCCTTAGGGATGAAGGAACTGGCACTGGTGCAGAATGTGGCGGACGCTGGCTCCGTGAAGCTGTCTGCCGGGAGTGAGCACGCGCCCTGGGTGCTCTGACTGAAGAGGTGCCTCCGCATGGAGCTGTTATTGGGAAACTGGTCCACCCCTTCCTTCCAGGAAACCCACCACACTGGGCTCAGGGCCCAGCTCTGGCCTCTGGGAATGTGCCAGCCAGATTCTGGTTCACACACTTACCCATTTATCCTCATAGTTCTAACTTCATGACCCATTGGGAGCCAGGTGGGGAGCTCAGGAAATTGTGATAATGAGACTTCAGAAGAAACCTGAACTGCTGAGAGCCTTGTCTCTGAGGGCCAGGGAGCAGGACTCACCTTCCACCTGGGGGCTCTTCTTGGAGGCCAGCGTGGCCCAACCCCAGAGTCTAGTAAGGAGCAGCAGGAGTCAGAATGCTACACGTAGGGCCGCATGGCTTAGCCCTCTGTTTTCCGAGACTCTCCCTCCACAGCCGCAGCCAAGGACTAATCCAGTGTCTGTCCTGGCTTGCCTGTGTTTAGATTGGATTAGAGTGACCCAGCTGAGCTAAGAGTAGCCCGGAGGTGGGAGTCCCAGGCGAAGGATCAAGAACTCTTTAGGGCCTTCCTCCTGACTCCCGGGCCTGTGGGGGCTGGGGCCTGAAGGATCACCACCCATCAAAAAAAAAAAAAAAAAAAAAGGCACAGAGAGGTCTCAGGCAAAAACTCTGCCAAGGAAGTTTGGATTTGCTCTGAGAAGAGGCCTGCATGACAGAACTCCCTCCCGGTGTGGGGGATGTACTGGACTGTAAAGACCAGACAGGCTCAGATACCATAAATGGTGAACAAGGCTGAGGACGCAGCCGCATGCTCAGGCCTGGCAGCGTTTGGGCTCTCTCGGCACAGGATTGGAGCAGGGTGAGCCTGGCACAGCGGCACTCCTGGCACGGTGCCCTGAGACACTCAGGAGGCTCGGGGCTGCTCCCTGCACTGTCCTCCGCTGTGGAGTTTTTCTGACTTGATTGGCAGCCCTGTTGGCTCTGGGTCCTGGACAGCATGGGCTGGGGGACGATCGCAGTGGAGGCGCTTCTTCCCTACTGCACTGACCGCTGCTCCACCTCTCCCTTAGCTGCCCAGGTCCAGCCCTCTCTTGCTCTTAGTGTGGCACCGGGCCATGGTGGGGAGCGTGGATGTGGAGCCAGCAGCCTGGGTATGAGTCCTGCTCTGCCACTTACTAGCCCTGCACCCTGGCGTTAGTTAGCATACCCGACCTCACCTTCCTCTTGTGTGAAATGGAGATGCTGACAGTCGCAGTACTGTGAGGATTAAGTGAATGAATGTGCAGAGTATCCCCAGAGCATAGGATAGCACATACCCTCCATAGGTATGTGTTGTGATTATGATTGTCCAGCAGAGCCCACCTTTAAACAAGATACAGTCCTTACAAATGCCAAGACTGAGGAGGGCTTTTCCCAGAGGATCCACTTTGCCGCAGTATTGTTTGTTTGTTTGGCCAGGGAAAGAGACCATCAGAGACTCAGAGGAGGGAGGTGTCCAGCCTGACACAAGCCATAGACACACGTGCCTGCTTCCAAGGGCTCTGGCCACAAGGTGGCGCCATGCAGCAACGCATGTCCCTCCCGTTGTCTTCTCTTGGGGGTGATTGAGGGGCAGCTCTGCTGGAAGCAAGCTTATTCTGAGAGCTCAGCAGATACTGTGCCAAAGGCCGGATGCAGGGGCTCTTTCTCACCTCTCGCCTTTTGCCGAGATTTTGGAATCATCAAGATTGCTGGTGCAGCCTTCAGACACGATTTCTGCGGCCAGCCCTTCATGCTTTCTCTGCCTCCCCTCGTCAGTGACTCTCTTCTCCAAAACCCGCAAACTCTCACAAATGTCACTTTCTCTGGGAAGCCTACCCTAATCACCCCAGAATGCGGTCCCTGAGCACCGCGTGCTTCTAGTGTTACATTTACTTATCAACAAGTCTTTACTGTGTGCCTGTATTGATCAGTGCTAGGCATTGTTCTGGGGAAACTGCAGTAGACAGGACAGCTGAGGGCCCTGCCTGCAGGGTGCCTACATTCTGATGGGGATGCGGGCAGCAATCAGCACCTGGCCTCATTTTAAATGCTGCACCTGCTGTTAAGAACATGAGCAGGTCACAAAGGAATAATTATCAAGAGAAAAAGCCAGTGAGCCAGTGAGCAGAGTGTGTGAATCAAGGGGGTGAGAGGGTACATCTTTAGTGCTGTGAGGAAGGAAGCCTCAGAGGCATCCATGGCCTGGGGAAAAAGAGCTCCAGGCGGGCAGTACAGCAAGTGCAAGGCCCTAAGTTGGGAGCAGGATTGGCCCGTTTCAGAGCAGCAAGACGCCAGCCTGGGGAAGTGTGATAGAAAGTGAGTTCAGAAAGGCGGGGGCACACCATGCAGGGCCTCTGGAGGTGAGGAGAAAGCATTTTACTCCGTGAAAATTCACTTTCATTTTACTCTACTTGCTTGTTTAATTATCTTCCTCTCCAGACTGTAAGCTCCCTGCAGGGAGGGACCACGTCACACTGTGTGTAGAGCCAGGCCTGTCATGGGAGCAGGCATTCCCAAGATGGACGAGAGCACAGAGGTTGCTGAACCTCCCCTGCAGTGCAGGGAGTCATTCCCTAGAATTCCTCGCTTTTCTGGGGGCTCAGTGCCCATTAGAGTGTGCAGGAAATCTGCAAATTACCTTTAAGAGTCCCTCAACAGAGCTGGGTGCAGTGGCTCACGCCTGTAATCCCAGCACTTTGGGAGGCCAAGGCAGGTGGATCACTTGAGCCGAGGAGTTCGACACCACCTTAGGCAACATGGTGACACACCGTCTCCACAAAAAATACAAAAATTAGCCAGGCGTGGTGGCTCATGCCTCTGGTCCCAGCTACTCAGAAGGCTGAGGCAGGAGGATTGCTTGAGCCTGCGAGGTCGAGGCTGATCACACCACTGGACTTCAGCCTGGATGAGAGAGCAAGACCCTGTCTCAAAAATAAAAAGAGTCCCTCAACAAATATTCCTTCTTTCCCCAACACAGGCTAGGGAAAAAAATTCCCCGATGATTAACCAGGCAATGAATGTCCTTCCTCCTGACCCAGCATGAGTCTAAAAGATGATTAATTCAAATCCCTGCAGAGCCCAGGAAGATCTGAAATACAGTATAGATTTCACAGTATTTGTACTGAGTCATTGCTGGGGGCTTCCTTGGGCTAAAATATTTAAAATGTTTTTTCCCCTGGAGTATCTCTGTCAAGGCTAAAATTCTTAAGTGTCTAGATTTACTAATAGCCTGCTAGTTGTGCCCATTTTGACATAGTGTCTCAGCCTAATGGTTTGTTTATTTAACTGAAGGCCTGGTGGGCCTGTTAAAGGCATCTAAGGACATAAAATGTGAGTAAGTTGAAAAGATAAAAAGATGATCTCTAGAATAGATAATAAAATATAACAAAGATATTTATTAGAGTATTTGTTTTGATGCAGAGAGCTTTTAATGAAGACAACAGGCACCAGTGAAGTCAGCATTTGCTTGGCAATAAGTAGAGGCACAGTTTGTTTTCAGATTAATACCAGGCACTCTGCGGGCAGCCTGGAGCCACCTCTTTTGTCTTCCCCAGTTATGCACAGGTACTTTGGACACTGTACAATCTGTCCAGTTGACATAAGGTATGGACCCTGACCTCCTTAAGCTTAAAAACAGTGACAACTTCTTTTTTTTTTTGGGATGGAGTCTCGCTCTGTCGCCCAGGCTAGAGTGCAGTGGTGAGATCCTGGCTCACTGCAAACTCCGCCTCCCGGGTTCACACCATTCTCCTGCCTCAGCCTCCCGAGTAGCTGGAACTACAGGCGCCCGCCACCATGCCCGGCTAGTTTTTTATATTTTTAGTAGAGATGGAGTTTCACCGTGTTAGCCAGGATGGTCTCGATCTCCTGACCTCGTGATCCACCCGCCACGGCCTCCCTAAGTGCTGCGATTACAGGCGTGAGCCACTGCACCCAGCTGACAACTTCTTAAATACTTATATTGACTACAGAGAAATATATTGAAGTAGAATAAATACAAGTTTTAACTTGCCTTTTTTATATATATTAAGAAGCTTAGTTTATTCAAAACATCTGTCCACAAGCTTTTAACTCTTAAGAAGGCAAGCAATTAATTACATGTTAAAATTTATAACCAATATTTTCATTTTGTGTAGATTGAGTACAGAATTGGGTTTGTGTACCACGTGGGTTCTTCATGTTACAGAAAGACTTCTGAGCATATACGTGTATGTTTGTGCCCATACCGTAGAACTTGAGCCTCATTTTACCAATAGGGCCCTTATAGAGCTTTATAACTCTCCACCTCCACAGCCCACAGTCAGTCATAATTACATAGAGTCCCAGATCAACAATGCTATGCAGAATCGCAGCATTGAGCTCCTAGTGGCAAAATGCGACCCATGTGATGACAGTGGAACTGAGAGTGTGGTTTCCAGGCCTGCACTGGGAGGGAACAGTGGGTGGTTTGGAGGCCATACCTTTATGTTTAGAGTGTGATTATAACTTCTAAGACAGTGAAAAGGCTGTGGTTGCAGTGATCCTTGCTTCCCAGCTAGCAACCCTATCATTACTGGTCAGAGATCTTTTTTGAGATATTATACGTCATGGTTCCTTTCATTCTTTTCCTCGCACACTTCTCTTCCCATTTGCTTCTTAAGTTCTGGGAGGAAGGGAGGCCAAAAGAGAACAAGGCTATGGGAGGAAAAATCCTTTTTATGCCACAAAGTAGCCATTTTGCTGACTTCAAGAAGGTTCTGTTTGGTTAGGAGACAGCTTTTTGTTTAAGGGGAATTCAGATGCCCTGGGGATTTACAGCTTGCACAAACCCCCTGGAAATGGGAAGGGCCTGCGTGGCGTGTCAGCAGGGAGAATGTAACTCCTCTGATGAATCCTCCAGAGTTAACAATCCTGGAATTTAGGGAAAGGAGGAGGCTGGTGGTGATCCCTGGACCATGCTAGATTTTGAACTCCAAATAAAGGAAGGTGGGGGAACTATGCTTCCATGGTGCCCCCTCAGTTGGTGATCTATTGAATTTCCATAGTATAACGGGGTTTGGAGTGAATCAGAATTGCTGTTGGAATGGTATTTTGCATTGTAATAACTAAGGAATATAGCTCATGTTCAAAGCCTAAGGAAAATATATGGTAGATCCAAGATTAAGGCAAATGTGCATTGAATGCAAATTTGGATCCGGGAGCATGGGGCTTCAGAAAGTAGCAAGTTGACCAGCAAATGTTGGCAGGTAGAAAAAAACACTTATAGGGAGAAATTCAGAATTTAGTTGTTTTCCTTGCTAAAACCATAGAAAGAAAAAGAAGGGCCATGGAGGGAAGACAGGAGAATTATTGTAGTGCAGAAGGAGATGCCAGATCTTGACCAACCCCCAGGACAAAGGCAGCAGTGGGTTCCTAGTGTCAGGTCCTAGAGGAGCTAAAGGCGTCGCTCCTGGTGCTGGGTTTGAAGAACAGGCTTTACTGGTTATTTTATAAGAAGAATTAGTGCAAGAGATAATAAACTGCTCCTGTTTTGTGGGTGTCTAACACTTCCTCTAAATAAGAGCTTTCCAAAACGCTATGTTGGGTATCAATTTATATTAGCATTTTTAAAGTAAAACCACTGTCAATTTGTTTTTAAGAAGGAATTGTTTCGATAGAAAAAGTCTAATTGGCTAGAAAAGCTGGCTTGTTTTATTTAATTCTCATAACGACTCCACTTGACACTTCCAAATTCACTTCACAGATGAAGAAAGTGATGCTCAGGAGGTGATGGCAGCTGCCGGCAGTAGCCCAGCCCATCAATGGCAGCACAAGGTCCCCACCCGCTTCAGCCCATGTGCTTTCTGCTTGGCTACTCTGGGATCCTGATAGGTCATTTGTTTGATGCTTTTGCTTTGCCAGAGCAATCATTTCATGTTTATTTTCATGACTAGGAACTGTCTTCAAAAACAGCTTCTAATGAGTCAAAAATAGCCAAAATGGCAAGGGTGGAAAACTCCATGAGTCAATAGAATCATGAAGTGGGGAGTGCGTATACCTGTCTCTGTCTCTCATTCTCTCCCCCTTCCTTTGCTTCCCTTTCTCCCCGCTCTCTTCCTCACAGTCCCTCTCTCTTTTTCTTTTTCTGCTCTCTCACTGTTCTTCCCTTTCTCCCATTCTTGCTCTTTCTTAAGTCCTATTAACAGCTTTGTCTATATGGCATCATTTTTACTTGTCAGCAATCTGCTTTGGCTTATTCTTAGTCATTGTGCTTGTCTTTCCCGTTGGAGGACGGCCCAATCAATCCTTTTCCATTCTGTCAAAATGGGACAGTAGCAGTTTAATGACTAAGTCCATGAATGAATTGGCTAATACCAAGTAACAGAGCAACAGATAAATGCAATTTAGGTCCTTAATCTTAGGCAAGGAAAGCGAGGAGACTCAGCCATTTCTGCACTCCAGGAAGAAGGCCCTCTCTGGGCGCAGTCTCAGCAGAGCAGCAGGAAGCACAGCTGTGGGAAAACCCAGGGTATATTTAGTGTGGCCCCATTTGAGCTGGGCAAGTCTGTCACTGGGTCCCGGCAAAGCATCCCTTGCTATTTGTGTGCCATGGCCAGTGTGTGTCCTCCCGAGACGAAGAAGGCTCGGGCTCTCTGAGACAACTTTGTCACTGGGGGCCTTTTGCCTCAGACCCTGGTCCTTAAACCAGGATGCTGCTAGAAGGAGGCCGAAGGACAAGCAGAGAGGAGTGACTCCCAGCGTAATGGATAGCTCTGGACACGAATGGTAATGATGACAGAAAGCTCCTCGCAGAATTGGGATCTGCCTCTGCTCCCAGGACAATCAAGGGAAAGCACTTAGACCAGGACCCCGCCAGCAGCATCCCCCTCCTCGGGGGCATCGCAGCCCCAGGACCTTAGGACAGGTGAGCTTCTTTCTCTGAGTCTCAGCTCCCTCCACTGTAAAACAGACACAGTCTGCCCAATACTTCAGAGATGTTGAGGATAACACTGAATGAGCTGTGAGCATCTTTTGGAATCCTGGAGTTCTGGGCTTTATAAGGAATCATCGTTACGTGAAAGTTCTGGTTTGAGGGGCACTTCTCATTGTAGTTCTTATCAGGTTGAATTTCCACAACCAAAGGAGTCAGTTGGGTTGGAAAAGTCAGAAAACATTGATTTTTATACTTCTTGTGTGCCATGTATTGTTCTAGCTGTTTTACACGTTATTTTTTAATCATCTAAAACCCTGCAATATTACCATGCATTAGACTGATGATGTAGACATCATACTTTTCAGTATTATGTTACCATCAGTTTAGAGGAGAGAACACTGAGGCTTCCTTTGGGAAGGTTGCTTCAGATCACACAGCCAGGGCCATGAGTTGAGAATGCCAGTTTCCATCTGTCCCTTCGTATCTTACCTAAGTCCACAGAAGAGTGAGCATAAACTGATAGAGTCTAGAGGCCAGAGATGAGCCAGAATAATTTGTTTGGCTTTGGAATGAATTGAAATACACACACACACACACACACACACACACACACACACACACACACACGTGTTGCCCTTTTCACCTGGCTTGTCTCTGTTCTGCTTTAGTTTTTCTCAGTTGCCAGGGATCTAGGATGTGGGTCAGCTGACAGTGGGTTTGTCCTGGAGCAGTCACCATGGGCATCGTTGGAGGAGACTGGTTCCCTTTGAAGAGATGCCTATGTAACATCCCGGCCTTGTCGTCAGAAGGCCTGGGCATGAGCTCTGGGTCTGCCCACACTGGCCCCATGACGTTAGCCAAGTGACTTCCCCTTAGTTAAGTCTCTCCTGGTCTCTACACCAGTACAGTGGAGTGGCGAGTTGGAATTGGGTCCCACCTTGCTGGTCTGAGAACAGGCTTGTTCTGAACATTCATTTCCAATCATTTCCATCTTCCCTTCATTCTTGCTGTAGGGCTTCGGGGAACAAAACACAGGGCCAGAGGCAATGAGTGACACCAGAACTAAATGTCTGCCGATCAGCCGGTTCTTCCCAAGTTCACTCACTCATCTCCTGGAGGGGGTGCAATGAAAGCTTGTCCTCAATTTACTTTGAGATATATCCCTTGATATTTTTAAGCAACGCATTTGTATCCCTAACAGTATTTGCCTCAGGTCGTATAAAAATGAGCCCATAACTCTTGGGTGAGGCCCAGACTCCATTGGTTCTTTGGCTGCTGATAAACCGATCAAGTAATTGAGCCCAAGTGGATAAATGTGAGTCAGTTCTCATGCCAGCCTCATACAAATGTTCTCATTGATAATGAATGGTTATATAAAGTATTTTTACCTATTATCTCTTTAAAACTACCCAAAGTCCTGTGATGATACCATGACTCCCCCTAGAGACCAATGAGGAAGTGGGGCTTCAGACGAGGCAGAGGAGCCTGAGGCCGGGATCCCCTCCACAGCTGCCGATGGAACCAGTGAGCTGCCTGGTGGGAGGCAGCTCCCAGGCACCCTTTCATGCATACTTCTGAGCTCCCAGGGGAGGGAGGGACAGATAGGCTTTTAGTCCCCAACGGCTGAGACCCACAGGGTGACTTGGCTTTGCCAAACCCCCAGACCAGGAAACAGAGGCTATGGGAAGAACCCAGAGAAGGTGGGGTTGAAGAGGAGACTGCCACAGGCTTGAAGGGGAGTACGCTGGAGTTAGTGAGGTTCCCGTAGCATCTAGGAATTTGAGCCCATCTGCACGAAGCTCTGTAAGGCTGGGGACTCACTGAGATTGCAGAGGCAGGAACAGGGAGTGCTGTGGAAAGACAAAAACATTTTGTCTTTGAGCCTTCTCAGTCTGTGCGAGACAGGAAATTCCTCAGCTCTCCCGAGGCAGCCAGCTTTCCTGACTGCTGCAGCCTAGTGAGAGAAACAAGATAGATCTATCCTTTTCCAATCCTGTGTCCCCCAAGCCCACTTCTGGAGCCTCCGCCAAGGCCCCTGGCAGCCCTCCGTCCAAGGCTGCGATGCTGAGTCAGGGGCACCGGAGAACAGCAGGGGCCTGAGAGCCACATCTTCCAAGGGTACCGTCGGGGGTTACCTGCTTTCACACTTACGCTCCATGCCCTTCAATTGCACCTGCTTTGGGGGAAGTTTTCCTCCAGCCTCTTGGGCCTTCCCAGCCTCTCCCTATCCAGGTTCCCAGCGGCTGGGCTAGGAGAGTTCTACAGTAGGCCTGCTTTCATTTTCAGTGTCAACAGATAAAAATTCAGTGGCAACTTTGGAGGTGAGACCTGCCCAGATACATTACATACCCTGGAAACCTCCCCCATGGCTCCGCTTCTTGAAGAAGGTCTAGTATTTGTGGTCTTGTGTTGATAAGAACCCAAAATGCCAGTGACCCTTTCCCCAGAAACTTAGGGTTTAAGTTAGAGATATCCTAACCCTCCCCTTCTCAACAGTCGCACCTGCCAAAAACAAAAACAAAAAATGCTAAAATGGCATTTCTGAGATTCAAGCTGCCTGGCTCACAGGACCAAGGGAGAGACCAGAGGCTGGGCAGCCATGGCTTGTCCTGCACCAGGATTGTCCTCTGTGAGAAGTGGACAGCAGGGCCAGCCACTCTGCAGCCCCCTCCCCTTCAGCTCCTGTGAGGCGGAGATTCCAAGAATGAGGAAAGGCTGTTCACCCACCTCCACAAGAAACTGAATGCGGGTGAGGGGCCAGGCCTCGCACCCTCCTTGACTTGCCGACACACTCCCTCTCTCAGATAAATTGACTTTTTCTCCCAGTTTTTATTGAGGTATTATTGATGTACAATAAACTACGTAGACTTAAGTTGTTCAATTTGATAAGTTTTGCCATATGCACACATGAAACCTTTGCCATGATTTTTTAAAGTGAACTTCTCATTGCCCCCAAATGTTTCCTCATGCCCCTTTATAATCCAACCCCCCATCCCCTGCCCCACAACACTCCTGATCTGCTTTCTGTCAGTGGACTTTGCATTTTCTAGAATTTTATATACATGGAGTCATCCAATATGTACTCTCTCTTTGTCTGGCTTCCTTTTTTTGTTTGTTTGTTTTTGTTTTTGAGACAGAGTCTTGCTCTATCTCCCAGGCTGGAGTGCAGTGGTGTGCTCATGACTCACTGCAGCCTTAACCTTCCAGGCTCAAGTGATCTCCCACCTCAGCCCCCCGAGTAGCTGCGACTACAGCTTGGTGTCTTTCATTCAATGTAATTATTGTGAGATTCATCCCTGTTGTGGTACCCTCAGTAGTTCATTCTTTTTTGTTGCTGAGTAATATTCCATTGTATGGATATATCACAATTTGTTTATTTACTCACCTGTTGATGGACATTTGGGTCATTTCTAGTTTGCAGCTATTTTGAATGAAGCTGCTCTTAACGTTTGTGTATAAGACTTTGTATGGATATGTGCTTGCGTTTCTCTCGGGGACATACCCAGGAGTGGCATGACTAGATCCTAAGAGAAGTATATGTTTAACTTTTTAAGAAACTGCCAAACTGTTTTCAGGAGGTTCTGTACCACCTGCCGTGTATGAGAGTTGCAAGTTCCTCCACATCCTTGTCAAGACCAATTCCTGGGATGTGATGTCTTTTCATTTTTAGCCGTTCTAATGAGTATAGTGTCTTTGGCTTTCGTGAGGTGCTTAAAACCTCCTAGGATGGGAATGGAGCACCACATATTTATAGAAAATGATAGAGAACCTCTTCAGTTCTGTCTTATGAGAGATAGCAAGATGTATTATTAAATTAAAAAGATGTCAATTATTTTGTATAACGTGCTTTCATTTACTTTTTTAAGAAGAAAATAAATGCCTGTTTGCTTCTATATGTTACACACACAGATCATCTCTGGCAAGACGAACAAGAAACAGAAAACTTGTTGCCTCTGAGGAGAGATGACTTGTGGCCGGAGGATGGGGTGGGAGGGAGATTTTCCATATTCTTTGGTACCTTTTGAATTTTGTACCATGTGAGTGTATCATTTATTTGAAAAACTAAATAAAATGTTTTAAAAACTCACAAACTTATAAAAGCTCATTGTTCATTCTTGGCTATCAGGCAAGAACATCGTCATTGCCAAGCAGAGAAATGGGAGGCATCTTGTTCCTAATGATCTCTAGGAACTCCAAACACTCTTTATCTGTTAGCTGCCAGTTTCCGGTGGGAACCTGAGCATCAACACCGCCGTGTACCAATTGGTCATTCAGTCTGTGTTTGTTGAATGAATGCATGAATGTTCACCCCACGTTCTGTTTTCTACCACACAGAAAAGAAGAGTAGCGGGAAGAGCGAGTACCTTCTGCCTGTGGCCCCCAGCAAGCCCTCTGCACCCATCTTCCTGCAGGGCCTCTCTGATCTCAGAGTCATGGATGGAAGCCAGGTCACTATGACAGTCCAAGTGTCAGGTCTGTCTCTGCAGCTGTCTCTCAGGGATTAACATGAAAATTGGTTGCAATGAGTATTGCTCTCCAAGGACCTGCTCACATCATTGATCCACCAGAAAATCAGATGGGACCATCAAATGATGGACCCAAAGAAATGGAGACTCTTGTCCTCTCTTTTCTGCCTTCTCTGGGTAGGATTTTCTGGATTCATGATTAAATGGTCCAGAGGAAGAGGATGGCCATATAGCTAGAGCAGTAAGAGATTAATTTGAAGATATAGTGTGGTCAGTGTAGCTGGAAGATAATTTGAAGACTGGTACAAAACCAGATTATGGGCCGGGTGCAGTGGCTCATACCTGTAATCCCAGCACTTTGGGAGGCTGAGGCAACAGTGGATCACGAGATCAGTAGGTTGAGACTATCCTGGCTAATGCAGTGAAACCCCGTCTCTACTAAAAAATCCAAAAAATTAGCTGGGCGTGGTGGCGGGCACCTGTAGTCCCAGCTACTCGGGAGGCTGAGGCAGGAGAATGGCGTGAACCCAGGAGGTGGAGCTTGCAGTGAACCGAGATCGTGCCACTGCACTCCAGCCTGGGTGACAGAGCGAGACTCCGTCTCAAAGAAAAAAAAAAATTGTGAGAACTTCCCAAATCTCAGAAGATGTTCTCAGTTGCTCTATTCAAATTTTAAGGTCCTCCCGACAAACCCACGAGGTAGATCCTGTTCGAATTCCTATTTTACTGATGGGGAAGTGGAAGCATAGAGAGTTGTTGGAGTGTTTCATCCAGCATCACTGTATTAAGTGCAGAGTTGCTGCATGGCCGGGGAGGACCTCCCTAACCAATCCCCCTTCCCCTCCTCCTGGTTCAGGGAATCCACCCCCTGAGGTCATCTGGCTGCACAATGGGAATGAGATCCAAGAGTCAGAGGACTTCCACTTTGAACAGAGAGGCACTCAGCACAGCCTTTGTATCCAGGAAGTGTTCCCGGAGGACACGGGCACGTACACCTGTGAGGCCTGGAACAGCGCCGGAGAGGTCCGCACCCAGGCCGTGCTCACGGTACAAGGTGAGGCTGACCCACTCAGAGCAAGTGGGAAGCAGGAGCTGTTGCAGCCTCTCCAGAAGTGATTTGGAGGCAAGGAAACCACATGAGGCTACTTTGTTCCCACTGTGGGCCGTCTGCTCCCTCAGTCCCACCCCAGCCCCGGAGGCCAGCTCCCCGTCCAACATCACAAGCTCTGACTGAGTGGGGCTGCCCTTCCCAGCTTTCTGAAGTCCCTGCCCTCTCTGGGTTACTGGTGCCAAGGTGCACAGAGTACTAAGAGGGAAATCTGTAATATACTTAACAATTTGGCAGTAATAACTTTTGAGGTGAGTTATGGGCTTAACAGGGTCCTTGCCATTAGACAACAATATTTAAGAGGAGAGACAAATTAAGCACACATAAAGTGAGTGACAACTCTTAATTACACACATTGGATGCAATCATTAGCACCTGGCTTGGTGCCCCTGTGCCTTCTGGGCTACCTCCCCTTACTTTGGGTATACAGTCACGCTCATATTCTCCTCTGAGAATGTATCCGAGATGGATGTGCAACGAGAAGGGTGTGCTGCATTTGTGTGTCCAATCACAGTGATTTCTGGACAAGCTGTTACTTGGGTGACATGCTATCTTCCCACCCTTCACCGCCATGGAGAATTGAGTGGACACTGCCTGCTGAGGGGTCTCCCTGTTTAGCTCTGCCCTTTGCCAACTTCCAGAGCCTCACGATGGCACCCAGCCCTGGTTCATCAGTAAGCCTCGCTCGGTGACAGCCTCCCTGGGCCAGAGTGTCCTCATCTCCTGCGCCATAGCTGGTGACCCCTTTCCTACCGTGCACTGGCTCCGAGATGGCAAAGCCCTCTCCCAAGACACTGGCCACTACGAGGTGCTTCAGAATGAGGACGTGTTCACCCTGGTTCTGAAGAAGGTGCAGCCCTGGCATGCCGGCCGGTATGAGATCCTGCTCAAGTGAGTCTGCATGTCCGGCCAGCCTCCCTTAACCCTTCCCTCCAAATTCCTAGCTCCCCTAACCTGGGTCTGGGCAGCCAGAAGAAGCACAAACCGATGTGGGGCTTGGACTTCCAGGTAAAGCAAGTGCAGGCTCGGTGCTGCTCACAGGCTTTTGCTTCTTCCACTTCAGTAGAGCAAGTGTTCATTAGAACCTTCCCTTTTGAGCTCAGTTCCCCAGAATCCTGTCTTGTTGCATCCTTGTTCCCCCATTATGTGGCCTATGGTGAGTATGAAGGAAGAAGGAATGGATTAAAGTTGGAAAAGCAGGGGGATAGAGGGAATGCATTTGTTATCTATCGCCGTGTAACAAATTACCCTGAAACTTAGCAGCTTGCAACAACATTTATCATCTCCCAGCTGGGAATTTGGAAGCAGCTTAGCTGGATGATTTTGAAGTTTCAGTCAGGATGTCAGCAGGGGCTGCAGTCTCGGAGGCTTGACTGACACTGGAGGATCCACTTCCAAGGCTCACTCCCGTGACTGTGGCAGGAGGCTTAGCTCCTCACTGGCTGTTGGTGGGAGGACTCAGCTCGTTGCCTTGTGGACCTCTCCGTGGGGCTGCTTGAGTGTCTTTAAGGCATGGCAGCTGGCTTCCCCAGTGCTAGTGATCGAAGAGGGAGCCCAGGTCGGAGCTTGCAGTGTCTTCTAAGACCTACCCTTGGAAGCCACACACCATCACTTCCGACTTTGTTAGAAGTGAGTCACTAAGTACAGTCCATACTCAAGGGGAGGTAAATTCATTTCCACCTCTTGGAGAGAAGAATTTGCAGACATTTTATAACTGCCACAAGGAGGTTACCTTTCCCCATTACTTTTTTCTCTCCTTTTCAAGGTCTTGCTAGGTTATGTGGGCAGGTCAGCTCCATGAGGCACACTGCTACATGTCCAGGCCTAGAAGAGTGGTGAGCCCATAGTCCACACTGGGTAGCTATTCATTAGATGAATATGATTCAGAAATGCTTTTTTACCTGGAAAATGCTCTGTCTCTTAAAATCCTATCCCAGCCCTGGATTGAGGGAGACAGAATGCCTTCTGTGGGTCCTGGGGTTGGATCAAAGAAGAGCATTTGTCTGCACCTAACCTACAAATAGGAGGCCGTTACCACATCCTGAGGATGGTTAGACCTGTCCTGGCCCGGGCGCCTGACCACGTTGCAAGGGGCTTTCTCTCCTGTACTTTATCAACTCCCCATACTGAGCCCATCATGTTCACAGCTCTGAGCTACAAATAGGCTCTAAAGCTAAATGCCAAGGCTACGGCAAAACCCAATATGTACCCCATCCCTTAGGTCCTTTGTGACCATGTGCTTTATATCTTATCAGTTATCTTTTGCTGCACAACAAACCACCCCAATACTTAATAACTATTAAAAATAGATACTTTTGGCCAGGCGCGGTGGCTCAAGCCTGTAATCCCAGCACTTTGGGAGACCGAGACGGGCAGATCACGAGGTCAGGAGATCGAGACCATCCTGGCTAACACGGTGAAACCCCGTCTCTACTAAAAACTACAAAAAACTAGCCGGGTGACGCGGCGGGCGCCTGTAGTCCCAGCTACTTGGGAGGCTGAGGCAGGAGAATGACGGGAACCCGGGAGGCGGAGCTTGCAGTGAGCTGAGATCCGGCCACAGCACTCCAGCCTGGGTGACAGAGCGAGACTCCGTCTCAAAAAAAAAAAAAAAAAATAGCTACTTTTTAAAAAGCAGTTTTATTATTTCTTAGGAGTCTTTGGGTCTCCTATAAAGTTCTGCTGATTTAGGCAAAGCTAATCTCAGCTGAGCTCAATGACATGCCTGTTGCAGTCAGCTGATGGGATGCTTGTGGGCTGCTGGTCACCCTACTGTTATTAGCAGTCCACTCAGAACGCATCAACTGCCTTTGCCTTATGCTTGAACTAGTTATTACCAGGAAGGCCACTCTGCCTCCAAAATGGGGAGAAGGTACACGCTTACTCCCTAGGTCATTATAAAGAATGGAAACCGGTGATGTGTAAAAATACCTGCTGATGATCTTGTCTGTATAGAAGGAGAAGCACTTTGAGATAATACTTATGTTACTCAAGCCAGACATCCTAGAGGAGATGAGCTTGTTTTGGGATTTTGATGGAAAAGGAGGGTTGAGTCTTGGCAAATGTGATAAGGCTTAGCTGTTGAGTAGGCCGAACAAGAAAGGGTGGGGTGGGGGCAGAGCCAAGCAAAGGGCTGTGGGAAGTTTGCCAGGCCAGAGAGGAGGCGTGCACCAGGAGGTCGGCAGGCAGACTGTCTGGGGCCAGCTGGGGACAGTCATAAAATTTAGACTATCCCAGCTGGAAGGGGCCTCAGAAGTTATCTAGCCTCATCATCATTTAATAACAGGGGAAACTGAGATCTCAGGGTCATGGATTTGCTCGTGGCCACCCAAAGGCAAGTAACAGAGCCCAAGTTCAAGCCCTCATCTTTTGACTGAAATCAGATGCTCTTCCATTCCTCATGGCTCTGCATGGAGAGTTTCTCCCAAGTGCACAGGGAACTGGAAGGACCTGGGAAACCACACGAGAGCCTCCACCTGTGCAGCCTTTGCCTCTTTTTCTTCCCCAAAGTCCAACCTCTTCATTCCTTTCAGAGGCCACTGCCCTGGCCTTGACTTTGTCCCCACCTAAGAAGAAGCAGTCTGTGGAGAGTTTCCTGAGGGTACGTGCCAGGCCTGCCAGAGACCTCACTCCTCCAGCGACCTAGACCCAGGGCAGGGTGCCTTTCGAGGGGAATGACTGGATGGCTGGGAGGAAGCCGGGGGTCCAGTGTGCAGGGGCAGAGGGCTGGGCAGATCCTGCCTGTCCCTGCTAGGTTTGTGAGGCAGGTATGGGTGGGTAGTTTCTGCCTCTCTTCCCTTCCTAGCTCTTGTCTACTGAACCAAAAGGGAAATGATAAAACATCTGCTCAAAATTCCAGCTGGAATACTTGAAACACTTGATACTTGCCAGGAAATTAGTTTTAGTTTTTTTTTTTGAGACGGAGTCTCGCTCTGTCGCCCAGGCTGGAGTACAGTGGCCAGATCTCAGCTCACTGCAAGCTCTGCCTCCTGGGTTCACGCCATTCTCCTGCCTCAGCCTCCTGAGTAGCTGGGACTACAGGTGCCCGCCACCACGCCCGGCTAATTTTTTGTATTTTTAGTAGAGACAGGGTTTCACTGTGTTAGCCAGGATGGTCTTGATCTCCTGATCTCATGATCCGCCTGCCTCGGCCTCCCAAAGTGCTGGGATTACAGGTGTGAGCCACTGCACCTGGCCGAAATTAGTTCTTTAAACTGATTTTTCCATATAAAACCCATTCAAGAGGTAGATGATTCAGGATGGGACAGGATCCAAGGCTTTGTAACCAGAGTGGGACTCTTATTCAGGGCTTCGTTAGCAGAGGCAAAAGGACTCTGTTTGTCTGTGAAAGTTTCAGTATATAGGATGACAGCCCTGTATGCTCTGTGGCAGCTCCTGGGATGGGGCCTCATCTTCAGCCCCAGCCCTGATTTTGTAACAGGGTGTGTGCAGTTGTCGAAGATGGCCCCAAGACCCTGTTCCAGCAGCTTAGGTGATCTGACATGTGGGTCCCACGCAGGAGGCCCCTATAAACTTTGTAGGCTGCAAATGAACCCACGGTTTGTCTTTAAGGCCCAGCAGAGATTTAAGTGTATGGCTGTAGGAATGGTTACCACCAGATCACCCCACCACCGGATGTTCCACTTAATGGGTCAGCCTTGGTATCCCAAGTCCTCCACCTTCCTCTGACCCCTTAGCCTGCTGGGTGCCACAGGGCAAGGCCTGGGGCTGGACTGGGCAGGAGCCCTTGAGAGCCTTATCTGAGTCTGTGCTCCCCACCTTGAGCACAGGTCATGGAAAGTGACAGAAGCCCTTACCTGCTTCCCCCATGGGGAGAGACGGCTTACTCCAGCTTGGGGCACAGGGCTGGCCACTGCCAAAGCCTCAGAGGAGTCCAGCTGGGGTAAATCAGCCATCTGGGCAGTGTCTGCTCCTGATGTTTACATATGGGCTGTGTTCTACTGGTGACAGGAGAAACTCTGCTGAGGAGATGCTGAAAGGACTGCCAGGCAGACACAGCCCTCGGACATCTCATCTTCCTGCTCCATGTCAACCCAAGCACCCACAAGGCTGCGCTTAAAAATAGGAAAAGAGTGGCCTGACACTGGCCAGCAGCCTGGCAGCAGCAGGGTGACTTCACATGGTTATTCTACAAGCTCACCAAAAGCCCATAAGCCTTTTTGAGTGTTGAGAACTCGGGGCACTGAGTGCTGAGAACCTCTTAGTCTTCCCAGGGCCTGGTACCCATGAGGTTTCTAACTACTGTTTGTTGAGCAAAGGAACACCTTGAACTCAAGATTCTCTAGACATGAGACTCCCTGCCCTTGAGTCTGTGCCCTCTGAGAGCCTGAGCATTGAGGAGGGTGGCTGGGAGGCTATGGGATGCATGGCCAGGGAGGAGAGAGAAGTGAAAGAGCTAAGGCAGCCAGGAAGGTACCTGCACCAGCACAGCCTGGGACAGCACGAGGGCACTGGGGAAACGGACAAAGGAGAGGAGCCCAGCAGGCGAGAGGAGGGCTGGAGGATAGCAATGATTGGCTTCTCCTTGCTTCAAATGGGTGCCAGCACCCAAGGGTGAGCAGCGCCCCAGAGCCCCTGAGAATCCTGGGCCAGGCCATGGGCTGCCAGTGTCCCTCCACTGGGAGGGAGACCTTGTAGAGTGAGGTGGAGACCCACAAACACCAGCAGAATGCACAAGAACACATGCTCAGATGCCTGTCCGGGTGGATGTAACTCATATGTGCACATATTCCCAAACATGGACCTCCAGGTGCAGGTGCCCGCCTGCTAGACCAGTATATGTGTGCATCATGTGTATGACTGATATCTACATATGCGCATGGACACACACATGTCCCAGACCAGATTTGTACTGATAAGCAGAATAGGGTGGGGTGCAAATGTCATAGGGTCACAGTTCCTAACCCCTGCCTCCACTAGCAAGCTCTGTGAGTTTAGGCAAATTACTTAACCTTGACCTTTAGTATGATTATTTTTTAACAGAAGTGAGGTCTTGCTATGTTGCCCAAGCTGGTGTCAAACTTGCGGTCAAGCAATCCTCCCACTTCAGCCTCCCAAAGTGCTGGGATTACAGGCGTGAACCACTGTGCCTGGACTACTTTACCTTTATAAGCCTCATTTTTCTTACCTTATAAAAACAGTGCTGACTCTAATCTCACAGAGCTGTTCTGAGATTAAATGAGATGGCTTATGTAAAGAATCTGTCACAGAGCTTGGCACATCTGCTATTGGGTCTGAGTGCTAGTGAGACGGCCACATCCAGGGGCATGAGTGGGAGCACTGTTGTCAGAGACCCTGAGGGTCCCACCCCAGAGCCCCCTTTCCTTATCTTTAAATTGGGTATGGCAGTACTCTATACCTCTCTGGCATGCTGTGGATATCAAGAAAGAACTTGTGGGTGTCATGAAAGCTGGAGGGTGCTGTATGAAATGCAATTGTTATAACCATCACTAGTCTTCTCTGGCTCACAGACCTGCCCCCACCACTTCCCCTAGCCTGAGCAGAACCTTCTTGGCTGGTCAAAGCTCAGAAATGCCAGCAGGTGGCAGCCTTATGGGGTTGGGGGGACAATCTGCTGCAAATACACTGCACTGCAGCCAGGCAGGGTACAGCCCCTCCCCTGAGCAGAGGGCCTGAGCCTCTGTGCACCAGCGGGAGACTGACCAGGTTTATGGACACAAAGAATCCAGAGCCCTGCCCACCTGAAGGAAGAAGAGAAAGGGCCACTCATGTAGGAAAACACTTGTTGGGTTTTTAACACAAAAAGTTCTGATCTGAGAGCATTATCAGTGAGTGGGGGTGGAGGGTGCTTCCATTCCTGGGAAGGAGAGGGAAAGGAACTACCTCTGTGTTAAGGGATCATGGAGTCAGAGTCAAGGGCGCTGGGCAGGCCCACGACCAGGGCCTGTCTGTCTAGACCCAGCTGCTCTATCACAGTCCCCAGCAGGGTTAGCCTTTCTCCTTCCCCTTTTATTGGTTGACTGACTGATTGATTGAATGATTATATTATATACTTACAGAAAAGTATTCCTACTTCTGGATGCCTGCCTTAGCTGTCGTCCAGAGATTCTGTTTTTCTTCTTCTTTTTAAATAAGAGCTGAGAAAATAAAGGGTGACCACAGAGTGAGAGGGTCCTGCCCTAAATCTAAGGCTGGGGTGAATGTCACAGCCAAGCCGTTGACTTCCATCTTCCCCGGTGGCCAGCAGCCTGTGATCAAGTCCACACTGAACAGGCCCATTGCCCAGAGGGCCTCTTGATCTTTATTGATCTTTGGAATTCCTCAGGAACCGGGTTGGCGAATGCAGTTGCCAGGTGTCACTGATGCTACAGAACAGCCCTGCCGGAGCCCTTCCACGGTGAGTGCCCCCAAGAGCTGCCTCACCAGGCCATGCCCCCATCCCCACCTTCCTCCAGGCCCGGCAGCCCCAGCCCAGCAGCCCTAGATTGTTTGTGTCCTGCAGCTGAGGCTGCCAAAGCCAGAAGGGAGAGCCTGGAAGGCGAATGAAGGAGGGAGAGCAGGGGAAGGAGGGAGTGATTTTTTTTTTTTTGCACACACCCTTATAAGGCTACTGAAGTCATTACCGATGTAATAAACCAACTAAGCAAGTGAGCGCCTCTCACCAATGTTCCCATCTACAAACACAGCCTGGCCGGCCTCCCCCCTCCCCTCCCGCTCCCTTCTACCCTCCCACCCTCAGGGATTTGCTCTCCCCTGACGTTTCTTTCTTACCCAGCCCCTTTTCCTCCTGCTACTTTCCTTTCTCCCTTCACTGGTTGCAGGGGGAGGGAGCCTGCCAGCTGTGAGGGCCTCTGTGGTGGAGGAGTTGGTGCTGATGGTGGTGGTAGTGACCGCTATGGGACCCTGAGGCCTGGCTGGCCAGCAAGAGGGCAGGGTTGGCCAGAGGAGGAAGACGGCGAGGACGTGCGAGGGGTGCTGAAGAGGCGCGTGGAGACGAGGCAGCACACCGAGGAGGCGATCCGCCAGCAGGAGGTGGAGCAGCTGGACTTCCGAGACCTCCTGGGGAAGAAGGTGAGTACCAAGACCCTCTCGGAAGACGACCTGAAGGAGATCCCAGCCGAGCAGATGGATTTCCGTGCCAACCTGCAGCGGCAAGTGAAGCCAAAGACTGTGTCTGAGGAAGAGAGGAAGGTGCACAGCCCCCAGCAGGTCGATTTCCGCTCTGTCCTGGCCAAGAAGGGGACTCCCAAGACCCCCGTGCCTGAGAAGGTGCCACCGCCAAAACCTGCCACCCCAGATTTTCGCTCAGTGCTGGGCGGCAAGAAGAAATTACCAGCAGAGAATGGTAGCAGCAGTGCTGAGACCCTGAATGCCAAGGCCGTGGAAAGTTCCAAGCCCCTGAGCAATGCACAGCCTTCAGGGCCCGTGAAACCCATGGGCAACGCCAAGCCTGCTGAGACCCTGAAGCCCATGGGCAACGCCAAGCCTGCTGAGACCCTGAAGCCCATGGGCAATGCCAAACCTGCTGAGACCCTGAAATCTGCTAGCAAAGAAGAACTCAAGAAAGATATTAAGAATGATGTGAATTGCAAGAGAGGCCATGCAGGGACCACAGATAATGAAAAAAGATCAGAGAGCCAGGGGACAGCCCCAGTCTTCAAGGAAAAGCTGCAAGATGTTCGTGTGGCAGAGGGCGAGAAGCTGCTGCTCCAGTGCCAGGTGTCTTCTGACCCCCCAGCCACCATCACCTGGACGCTGAATGGAAAGATCCTCAAGACCACCAAGTTCATCGTCCTCTCCCAGGAAGGTAAATGAGTGTGGGGGTTGGGGAAGAAGGGGCCGCTGTACCAGGGCCACTGCTGGCTCATGGAGCCTTGGTCTTGCTGACCCCTGTCAGCAGCCCATAGCCTGGGTAGGAGGGCCGCACCCATTTCCTGCTCACTCAAGGATAGGTGCCCGCTCAGGGACCTTGGGTACATGCACCAAGGCTGGGGCTAAGGGCTGGGATGCTGGTCCTTGTGGCACATGCCCACATCTCGGCGCCCATCTGGCAGAGCCCTCTCATGGCACCGCCACCTGTGGCTCCCCGGAGGAGACCTGAGCCTGAGTTGATTCCCAGCTCCAGCATGGAGAGGGCTCTGTTCACAGGCTTGGAGGTGGGGGACACGGAGGCTAGAGCCAGCGAGAAGCTCTGAGTAAAGAGCTGTTTAGAGCAGCGTCTTAGGTTTGGGGAAGGGTGTGCAGTGACCAGGTGGCACGGAGCTCTGAGTTGGGGTCAAGAATAACTTCAGTCTTGATAGCATTGTGGGTTTGAAGGGATCTGTCGGGAAAGCCCAAATCCCAAAACAGCCCCTACAGCACACACTCACGGGCAGACAGAGCTGCTCGCTTCCTAATTTGGACGAGACTTTTGTTTGCTGGTATTTCACATTCTTGGGTGGTGGGGAGAGGAGGGGGGCCCCAAATCCTTCCATCTGTGTGGACTTTTGGGGTCTGGAGTTTTCAGAGGGGCCAGTTTATACTTGGAGAAGAGATGGGGGTGACACAGGAGTATTTTCTCTGGACCTTCAATTTGGTTTGAAGTACTTTTGTAAATCTCAAGTCTGGGTGGGAGCTCCAAGGCCAGCCGACCTCCACACCCCATTCTGGCAGCCAGCGGAGGGATAGGTTGCCAGCACAGAACAGAGTCCTGCCTGAGCTGATGCTGGTGGCTCCGGCCAGGGCAGGGTACAAAGAAGCTCCCGGGAAGTGACATTTCACCCTTGAGGGGCAGAGGGCAGCCACAGAAGAGGCGAGAGTGGACAGGTCCTGTCAAATCTTAGTCAGCTGAGATATCAGAGTGCTCTCCCCATGGGCTGCTCCCCTCCCTGTCCCCTGGCAGCACCCTCCCCATTCCCTCCCTCACCTTCTAATGCTGCCTGCCTTCCCCTCACAAGCAGAATGGAGCATTCGAAGATCACAGAATCACTCTCAGCCCCCAGTAAGGGTCTGTCTTCCCTCTACATCTGGCATAGCACACCTGGAGCAGCTGAGTGTGCTGAATCTCAGCGCTGAAGCAGTGAAGGGGATACTGGCTGGCAGAGAGAAAAGTTGTGTTATTTTCTGCTAATGTGTTGACGCAGTAACTTTTCCATGTGGACGTCCTCAGATTGGCAGGGTCCTCCAGAAGTCATCTCCTCCATCCCCCACTTCTGCTGGCTCAGCCCCGCTCCCCTGAGGCATAGGGGATCATTGAGCTGGGGTGAGACGTCCAGAGGAGTGGACACCACAGCCTGTCCTGCCACCCTTGTGGGGCTCTCCCACTTGGAAAGTCCTTGGTAAAACTGATTGGAAACCCTGACTGGGAGCATTTCCCAGGTCGCCCTATGGTGATCTCTTCGGGCAGGATGCAGGGTGGCATCCACCATCCTCAGGACAAGGTTGGGGCTGTCGCCTGGCTGTCTGATCTTTTTTCATTATCTGTGGTCCTTGTATGGCCTCTCTTGCAGTTCACATCATTCTTAACGTATTTCTTGAGTTCTTCCTTGCTAGCAAATTTCAGGTTCTCATCAGGCTTGGCGTTGCCCATGGGCTTCAGGGTCTCAGCAGCCTTGGCGTTGGGAGGTCTGTGGCTGCTCCAGACTCAGGGAAACTGAGGTTAAGTCGGCTGGGGACAGCTGCTCTCGGGCTTGCATGGGGTTTAAACCCAGAGTCATCAACAGCAACTTACAAACAATTCACTTAACTAAGTGTTGTAAGGCAGACTCCAGGCCTGGTCTCAGAAACCCTTCTGAGCCATTAGCCACTGTCTTCTTGCACCCTGAGTGCCTACAGTATGTTTTCCCTGCTGGGGCCTGAGTGGTAAACACCCTAGAGATCCTAGCCACTCCAGCCTCCCTTCCCATGGAAACCGTCCCAGAGGGAACAATTCAGATCCAGAGCAGCGGCAGCAGAAATGATCCAAGGAAGGCTGCACACAGAGAGGAGAGAGACCAGGAGAGGTGGGAAGGGATTCCAGAGAGAGCCCCAAATCAAACTGTAAGACATCTTGTAAATATTTTAAAATTGTGTTTAAAGAATAGCTGACATCTGTCGAACACTACGTGCTAGACACTATCTTAGGCCTCTTACACTTTTCACTCATTGAATCCTCCCAACTATGACTGTACTGTCCACCTAACAGGGAAGTTATGGACCTTGCCCAGTGCAAGGTGCTGGGGGTAACGGAGCTGGGATTTGAACTCAGTTCAAACTGTTTGAACTCAGGTGGCTGAGTTCCCGTGCCTAGACCACTGTGCTATATGACCTCTTAGTTAATTCCTATTATTTTGTCAGGATACTGGTGGCAACTGAGAATTTGTCTATCAACAGAAAACACTAATGACTTACTCACTCCTCGATTTTGTTAACAGTTGTCCAAAGGTGGAAACACTGATGGTGCCCCCAGCCTTGCCAGGTTTCTGGTATTTTCCCTGCAGTGGTGGAAGCAGACCTTGAAATGGACCTGTCTTGCTTCAATACAGGAGAGTGCATTGTCTCAAAAAATCAGCCCCACCCTCTGTCCCTTCACTCACCAAGACTTCAAGAGCCCGATGTTTTGTTAAGGAGAAAGCTTATCTTAAAGCCTTGTCTATCAGTCACCACTTGAGCAGGTCCCTCCGCAGGGAGTAGGGCATTCTGAGAGGTGGAGTGGGTCTTTTCTCAATAGATCTGGAAAGAGAAGACACACTCATAGTGATAAAATTGTTAGAGCCAAGTGCTGACAAGTGATGTGAGTGTGTCGGGAGGAGCTGCTGGAAGTGGGAAGAGAGGGAGCTGAGTGCTGGACTTTGATCTAAGCCCTGAAGGCAGGCCAGAGGGGATGGGCTTCGGGGGGAGGGGGGAGGGTGGCCCACAGCAGCAGAGGCATCCTGCTAACAGCTTGTTCAGGGCTGGAGAGGACGACATGGCCCCAGTTTCATCCTATATCCTGCCAAGGAATTCCAGTCTAAAGGCAGTAGGGAGTCATGCGAGATTTTGAAATGAGGAGCACTGTACACGAAGCTCAGTTTAGGGGTTTTGGTGGACTCTGTGCCCAAAAGACAAATATAGAGCCTACTGAAGTGGTCGGGAGGAAGACGGTGAAGCCTAGACTAGCATAGTAGCCACAACTGCAGACAGGGAGTGACCAATTCAAGAAGGAAGGATAGAAGTAATGGCACCTGTTGCCTGGCTTGGAAGGGCAGAATGGGGGTCGGGGTAGGTGAAGAAGATGAAGGAATGGAAGACCACTAAGTGTGGGTGTCTGAGTGGCTGGGGTCTCAGTGGTGGTGTCAGTGGGAATAAGGAAGCCGGTGGTTGGAGGAGGTTTATAGGGGAAGGTGAAGGAATGGCTCCACTGGCCTCCCGTCCTGCGTCCTTCACGCTCAGCTCAGCACCTGCCCTGCCCCTGGCTTCCTGACTTGGAGCCCTTTTCGCTCCGCTGCACTGATCCCCATCCTGTCAGCTCTGCTACAAACAAGATTCACTTCCTCCAGGATGCCTTCCTGTTGTCACCCACCTTTGGCCACAAGAGACTCTTGCACTGTCCCCTCCCCATCAACCTGTGTATCTGCTTGCACTGACTGCTAGTGGACATGCTGTTTTTAGGTTTCAGGGGACTTCTCTGATGTCTGTAGCTTAGATAGGGCTCATAGCCTACAGACCCTCCCAAACAGGATTACATCACCCCATTTAGTTCACCCCCTTTCATGCTGAGGAGAGCAGAAGAGGTCTGATGGCCTGGGCTGGAGTTGACCCCTAGTTGATTTGTGGCAGGACACAGACACGTGGAGGTATCCTTCCTCTTCCTGCACCCCTAGAGCTGTAGGGCTGATGGGGTTCACAGTTACCACCAGCTGGGCCTGCCCTCTGCCCCCAAGTCTTTCCCCAGCCCTTCTGGGACATGCCTGTGCTGAGGGGTGGGAGGCCGATGGCCCCCTGAGCTGAGGGGAGCTCTGTGGTGGCCTGAGAAGGGCTTTATCTTTATGCTTTGTTTCCTGTCTCCGGGCCAGGCTCCTCCTCCTGGCGAAACACTTGTCCCAGTCTAACAATGAGGATTCATTTTCGTTGCTGTTGTGAATAGGTAATTCATTTGTAATTGCCTTCAGGGTAGAATTTTGCAAAGGCTTTTTAAAAACCCATGTAAGTTCATCCTACAAAAAATTGATTTATGCAGCATCTACTACGAGCAAGGCATTATTCTAGCCCCCTTTGTTGTGCGCATAATTCACTTGAAGAACTCTGAATTTTCTTTTTTCAGAAACCATATATTATCTTTTTCAGTAGTAAGTTCTATTTGACTGTTTGTGATCTTTTCTTACATAGATCCTACCAGATCACCTGCTACAGAAACACCCCTTCATCCTTCTCGGAATGACAAATATGTTTTACTGTAACTGCATTCCAGGCTTGGGAAAAACACTGGCGATAGACAGGGTCACTCCCCTCCGAGAGCTGGTGTGGGAGACAGGCATGCAAGTCGGCAATGGCCTTGTGAGCCATGCTTTGGCATGGATGAGCTCAGAGTTGGGAGCACAGAAGAGGTCCACCTAGGCCTGGGTGATTAGGGGGAACAAGGAGGACACCATGCCTGCAGGGGGGACCTGGAGATGAGTCGTACTGTCTGGGCTTGCCAGGTGGGCTGGGTAGGCTGACTGAGGCAGTCCTATAGCAGAACCTCCAGGAAGTTCCCTCCCTCCACCCACATCCCGTTGCTCCCCTCTGCCCTCAACTCAGAAAAGGAGAGAGCTGGGAGAGCTTCAGACCCAGGAGCACTTACTCCACAACAGCCATGAGGGGCTCTCCCAGGCAGAGCTCTGCAGTAGTGCTGACCTTTCCCATCCCCCTCATCTCCCTCTCAAAATTCCCCACCAGGCTGAGGCTTCTCAAAAAAAACCTCTGGGAAACAGCTTTTCTTCTGGAGGTCAAGAATGAACTGTCCCACAGGAAATACCAGATTCTTCATCTGGGGTAGCCAAGCCTGCAAGCCTACCAGGGGGTCCTCCCCAAGCCCATGCACATGGCCAGGGGTCCAGGCTCTGGGCAGGTTGGAAAAGCTGCCTGCCCCATGCCTTGACCTGGGAGAGGAGGCGGGGGCCAGGTCCACATGCCCCCTACTCTCTGTGTACTGTCTTTACAGCTTGTATCATTTTGACTTAGGGCTCAAGGCAGCTGAGGGACTGAAACTGAAAGAAAATCAAGGATTTGAACAGGATGTGCGTTGGGGGTGGGATATCTGTACCCGAAGCCTTAGCCCCACCCTGACTTGAGGGAAAATTTCCAGATGGGATTGGTCCCTGCTAAGCCTCTGAGCCCCTCTAGTTGGGGCTAGAGGTCATCTTGGCATCCTCCTGCCCACCCAGATGAATGGAAAGTTCTCTCTCCAGGACATAGTTATCCTCATTCCCCACTCCTGTGCCTCACAATTCTTACTCCTATGACAGACTTCCTAAAATTCCAGCCTAAATCCTCTCCATTACAGTTTCTACAGATTCTGTCTCCTAACCACAAAGGGAAGAAAACAGAATGAAGCCTTCCCGAGGGTTAGGGTCATATAAGGGTATAAGAGGTTGGGAGTGGGGTGCAGATCAGCCCTCTTGCCCTAGGTAGTTTATAGGATGAAGGTTTCTCTGTTAAAACATTGCCCAGGTGGCAAGGAGTAAAGTGGAATATTACACCCTTACTTCCTCCTCCAGCCTTAGTGAGGCTTTCTGAGGAGAACTGATGTCATCTTTCCTCTTTCTAGTCTCCTTGTATTTGCTGGTCAGGTCTGTGCATTTGTATAATGGGGTCAGGGACAGTAGTTGGTGTCCACCCAGAATGCACCCAGCTCTTCCTTCCCAATGCCAGCGGCTTGTGGGACATGAGATGGCAGCTCCAGGCGGCAGAGTGTACATGGCTCTGGCTCTGTCCTCCTGTGTGACGGCTGCTGCCCTGACAACAGGGGCAGCTTTAAGCAGGATGCCCTGCTATTTACTTGCTTGTGCATCTGAAAGCAAGAACTAGGAACTGCCGCCCTTCTGCCTGGCCTAGCAAGCCTCTTTCCACACCCTGGGGAACCTCCTCAAGGGGGCACACAGAGGAGAAGTAACCAGCCCTGGGATGAGAGAGCTGGCAGGGGCCAGGACCAGACCCCAGATTTCTGTGTGTGCCTAGCTGACACCTCCTTCTCCAAACCAGGCCAGAAGATGGTGCTGGGAGTGAAGGCAGGCCCAGGGGAGAGTCCATGGAGAAGGAAGGCCATCCCCACTTCTCTCTGGGGCAACCAGAATACCCAACTCTGAAGGGAGGCAGCCCCAGAGGGCCCCTCTGCAGGCCCAGCGCCCTTCATTGGCCGTGGTTCTCCAGCTCAGACACCCTTCCTAAAAAGTCAGCTCCTGGGGCCCTGGCTGTAGTCACCACCTCCCAACAAATCTTCCCACAGGCCAGTGCCCTCCTGGACAAGTGCTCCTAGCCTCCTCCACCCACTTCTTTGCTCATAGCTCCCTTTTCCAGAATGCAGTCACAGCATCACTGCTGTACACAGAGTGGGACCCCCTCACCTGTCACTGTTCCTAACAGGTCTGTAACCCTGTGTCGGACTCCTTTTCTCTCTTGGTGATGTCTAGGGGGCAGGGCCTGTGTGCATCTCTTTCTGTTGTATTGGATGGTCTCCAAAGGCAGAAGCTATTTCTTTCCCTTCTTTTGCAGCTTTCTATTATGTCCCCACAAGAGGACTCTTTGGAGTAGGGGAGGAGGTATCAGGAAGGAACGGATTTAGGGATCAGTTATTTTGGACATGGGTTATAAGCAGAAAGTGCCCTGGCTTTGGTGAGGAGTAGGGGATTGGTTCCCACAAGGCCTCTGGCTTCTGGGCTCCCAGAGGCTGCCCGTGTGAGTGACACTCACCTGCTGTGCTCCAGATGCCAGGGCAGGTACTACGACCACACCTGGTTCACTCAACAATTCTTCCTCCCCAGGCTCACTCTGCTCCGTCTCCATCGAGAAGGCACTGCCTGAGGACAGAGGCTTGTACAAGTGTGTAGCCAAGAATGATGCTGGCCAGGCTGAATGCTCCTGCCAAGTCACCGTGGAAGGTAGGTCATGCCCACCCATCACCACCACCCACACACGGGGTTCCATTTCTCAGCCCCTCCCTTCCCTACCATACCTTGCCTGTGAGACAAAACTGCCCCCAACACTACCCTCCCTGCCTAAAGGCATTCATTTTGGATGTCAACCTATCGTTTGCCAAGAGAAAAAGAGACAGGAAGGAAAGTGGCAGCTCTACTTGATCACCTACATGGCCTCTTTCTTCACCCCTCCCCTGGCCATCCTGTCCCCCTCCCAGTCCTGAACCCCACACCCAGAACCTTCTGAGCTGGGAAGCTGGGGCACTGGGCAATAGAAAAGACACACCCACAGGAAAATGACTACAGAGTATTTTACAAAAGCCACACAACAAACAAGTGTCTGAGCTGGCAGGACGGACCCAGCAGGGTCAGCCGTGAGGAGGAGGGAGCAGAGCGGGGCCCATGTGGGAGACTTCCTAGAGGAGGTGAGTTGGGGCTGAGTCTCTGGATGGAGAGGACAGGCAGCCTCTGCCAAAACAAAACAGTAATAATAATAATAATAATAATACTGCAGAGGGAGGTGGGAGGACACGTCGGGGAGACAGCAGGCCTGCCAGGTCTTAGTGGAGTTTCTGTGTTAGGAAGAGGCAGTGCCAAGCTGCAAGGAACTGGGCTTTGTCCTAGGGAAATGTCAGAAGTGCATTCGTGACTCTTTTTTCTCTCCTTCCTGAGGAGTGTAGAATTGGAGCCTGAGAAATAGGACGAACCTCGTGATGATTTAGATGAGGAAATGCAATGGAGGGGGAGGGTGTTCCCTGGCACATTTAGGGCCGAGCCGAGCCGGGACCAGAACCCCATCCCAAGACCCACAACCCAGTGTCATTTCTTTGTATTTGGCACTTACCTGGAAATGTCTCAAAAAGTAGTTTTGGGGAAATAGTTTCTTGCCCTTGAAATGTCTGGTTAATAACCATCAGAGACACATCAAAAACTAGTGTCCAAATAAGGCATCTTGAAGCCCAGCTTGCTTATTCTTCTCCCTCCTGGGTGTGATCAGTTGAGTTCTGAAGTCCTAGTGTGTCTCACTGCCATTCCACACCATGTAGAGCCCGTGTCCTCATTCTGGACTTGACAGTCGGTTTCCTGATCACAAAGCTGAGCTCTGTGGAACATGATGAATAGGAGAGAGGTGGAAAAGAACGTCTTTTTTGTAAAAACACAATGGCAGCACAAATTAATTGTTAGTAGCCGAAAGGTAAGCTGAACTCATCTAATACTGTGTACTTCTCCTTGGAGATTGTGCGTATATGTGCTAGAGGGGCTCTGAGTCTAAGGAAGCAGACTCGATGGGTCCAAGTTTATGGTCAATTCAGAGGGGGCGTGGGACACATGTTTTGAAGTTCTGCACAGGGGATGCTGTGGCTGATGACTCCTGTGTGGGAGTCTGTCCTCACCCAGGCTGTCACCCACTCAGATCACAGTCCTGTTTCTTTCTGTACAGGTGCTGCATTAGTAAAGTATAGTGTTTCTGGAAACTTGATCCTTGAAAGCCCACTTCTAATACCCCTCTGCTCATTTGGGACTCAGCTAGTGAAGGAAGTTCCTGAGCTAGTGAAGGAGGTTATCGGCTTTTGAAACCTCTTTAGGTCCTGTTTGCATGGCTACCTGAAGGCAGGAGAGCAATTCATTCTCCTTATCGGTAAAATGTCAGCACCTTTTCCAGATCTGTTTTCAAGATGAAATTTCCTTTTCCCCTACTGAATACACTTGGGGATTCTTTTTTTTTTTTTTTTCTAAGATTTGGGAAATTCATTCTGCAACTTAAAGGGCTTTGTTTGGCAGTTTCCTTGTCTGCTGGCGGATTCCCTTGTCCGCTCTGCTAATCTTGATGACCATCATGATTTATCCCTAATTCCTTCAAACGCAGAGTTTGGCCTCCAGCTGCAAATTGGGAGCTAGGTCTTGGAAGAAGAGCTAGAAAAGTGAAAGGAGGGAGCCCAGCTGAGATAACAGGACCGACTCTCAGTCCATTGGGTTTGGTTTTGTTGACAGAAAGGATAAGGCCAGCTTCTTCCCCCTGCTCTTCTTTCCCTGTTGCTATACTTGCAGATACATTAGTGTCCTGTATGCCAGGTGGGCGTTCGCCCACATTTAGCTTTATTTTTCCATCAAGAGCCTCTCTAGGAAAGTGGTAAAGGACTGTGGTCGCCTTGACGGCTCCCCTGTCGCCTTTCTATTGTCTGGTGCTCCACCCCACTGGCTAGGCTAGGTCTCCTGCCCTCATTCTGTCCCCTCATCCCCTCAGCTCTCCCTGTTCCCCAAGGCATCATACTTGACTTGGGGATCCCAATGGGTTTGTGCATCCCCTGAAATTACAGGCAAAATATTGCGTTATGTGGGTTGGAGCATCTTTCTGAAGAGAGGGGTCCGTAGTTTTTAGTTGAATTCTTAAAGGAGTCATGAATCAGAATACATTGAAGAACTACTTGCCCTAAGGAGCAACAGTGACTGAATTTTCAAGCCCAGCCATTGTGTGGGCTCTTCCAATGTGTCTCCAGCTGCAACTGCCCACCTGACCTCTGCATAGAACTAGGCCTTCATCCCTCTTACGGGGCAATGAGGTCCATCTCCACTAGGCGATGGGACTACAGCTGGTGCTGACTTCAGACTGGCTTCCTCAGCCACGCAGCAGGGCTGGCCTGGCCCTTGAAAGTCGCTATCACTCACTCATCTTGTGCCAAACACCATCGAGACCATACATCTGAGGCCAACATATCTTTCAAAATCTCATAAAAATGAGGCAAATGGGGCTCACTGGCCAGTCCACATTACCCACACTACTGATACCCTCATATCTTAAAGATAAAGGATGTCACCTTTATAACACAGCAGAGCTGGCTATTTTAATCATGTGTTTGGGTCTTTTTCCTAAGAAAAGGGGTGTTTATGTACTTTCTGGATTATAGTCATATCACCCTTCCTTCTGAACTCAGCAGAAGACAAGGGTTAACTTGTGCCACATAGAAGGGAGCTAAAACCTAGAGTAAATGTGGACTTGCCCGAAAACTCGTCTGGGAGGAGAACAAGCTGACCTTCAATGCCTGCCCTGGCCAGAGACTCTTGTGCACTTTGCATTTTCAGTCTATGCAACAATTGAGCAGGGTGTCTCTCTCAGTGAGCAAACCAAGGCTTACCAAGGGTCAGCTGCCTTCCGGGCCCCACAGACAGTAGGCGAAGATCCAGTGTTGGGGCTCCACCCTGCACGGTGAATTACAACATGAAATATCCTGGCAGGACTCAGTGTCTGGCTCAGAAACCTGCCCCTTTCCACAGCCTGGCGCAGCCTCCCTGCACAGTGAATTACCATGGCAGGGCCCACTCCCAGAGTGATCCAGACCTTCCTGAGTAACAGCCCTCCCTGCGGGGAGGTCCTTCTGCACACGGGACTCAGAAACCCCTTTACTCTCATTCCAACCCAGATGAGCAGTGAGGAAACTAAGTCCTTCCTAGGCCAGAATCCCATGAGAGGAGTCAAAAAGCACCTTAGCCCCTCACTGGCTCATCCAGTCATTCTCAACTCAGGCCTCCTGTCCCCAGCCACCCTGGCTAGGGCACCCAGCTTTTGGTACCAGTGAGACCAGGGCTTTGTGACTACAGAGGGTCATGCATGATTGTGACAGGGAGGGACACTCCAGTGGGTACTCATGCCATCACTCAGTCATTCAAGAAATATCTGAGTGCCCACTCTGTGCCAGGCACTGCCATAGGAGCTGGTTTTAAAACAGAAAATGAAGTAGGAGAAGTTCCAGCTCTTGGGACTTTTCTAGTGGGAGAGAGGCAGTAATGCAGGTGAACAGCTGTGTCATATCCTCAGGTAATGTCACCAGCTATGGAGAAAGCAAAGCAAGGTAATGGGAAAGGGAGTACCATTTTTGGAAGGAGTGGTTGCTGAGGCCCCTCTGAGGAAGGAACATTTGAACAGAGACTGAAGGAAGCCAGGGAAGGAAGAGGGACAAGGTGACAACGAGAGCATAGCCTTGAGCTGAGGATACTCTGCTTGAGGCATTTCAGGATGAGGCAGGAGGCCAGGGTAGTGGAGCCATGAGCAAGGGGCAGGATGGTGGGAAGTGAGGTTGAGGAGGACCGTGGACCAGATCCAGGCAGTGTTGGCTATGACCAAAAAAAATGAGATTTTATTCTAAGTGTGATGGGCCAACACTGGACATTTATGAAGGATCACTCATGTCCATGTGATGACCAGACCCAGGATGAGTCAGAGGGAAAGCAGAGAGCACAATCGGGGGTTGCCACAACAGGGGCAGGAAGTGATCAGATGCATAACCTCTTTGGCTGTAGAGCTGATAGGAGCTGCTGATGAGCTGGGTATGGAGAGAGAGAGAGAGAAGTCAAAGATGAGTCTTAGTTTTCATGGGGGGAGTGAAGATCAATGGTGGGGTAGGGGGGAGGGCACGGTCAAGAGTTTAGTGTATGTGAAGTTGAAGATGCCTATTTGACCTCTCAAGCAGTCCTGTCACATAGGGAGGTGTTTAGATGAACCTGAAGTTGAGGGGAAGGTCAAGGTTGGAGGCAGGATATGGGGAGCCATCCACACACAGAGGCCATTCACTGCCCTGGGGTTGAATGAGGTCCCTGGAGAGTACAGAGGTGAAGATAAGAAGAGGGAGAGAGAGAGAGGCAGGGGCGGGGCAGGGGCCTGCGAAGAAGACTAAGAAGGAAGTACTCCAGTGATATGGGAAGAAACCCAGGAGATGGGGGTGTCCTAGAAACCAAATGATAAGAACTTCAAAAAGGAAGGAATGATCAAGATTAATATTCCAGGCCAGGTGTGGTGGCTCACACCTGTAATACCAACATTTTGAGAGGCAGGTGAATTGCTTGAGCCAGGAGTTCAATACCAGCCTGGCTACATGGTAAAACCCTGTCTCCACAAAAAATACAAAAGTTGGCTGGATGCTGTGGGGCATGCCTGTAGTCCCAGCTACTCAGGAGGCTGAGCCAGGAGGAAGCTTGAGCATGGGAGGTCGAGGCTACAGTAAGCCAACATTGAACCACTACACTCTAGCCTGGGGTACAGAGGGAGACCCTGTCTGAACAAAAAATAAGAAAGAAAGAAAGAGAGAGAGAGAGAGAGAGAAAGAGAGAAGGAAAGATGAATGTGTCAGGTGCTGCTGCCAAATAAAGATGAGCCTGAGCATTGGCTATTGGGTTTGGCAACATTGAGGTCATTGGTGACCTTGCAGGAGGGCTTCAGGGGAGTGATAGTAACAACAGCCTCATCCCAGGCATACAGAGACTGAGTCATCTGTTCAAGGTCACCCTAAGTAGCGGAGTGGGAAGTTAAAGCCAAGCCTCGTTTCCTAACCACTGTGGTCCACTGTTACCTTGGCCCCTGGGCACTTCTGATTATTGCTTAGCTGATTTTGACCCACCCCTCCTTTGCTGACCTCGGCCCTGCCGTATTACTAAGTCTGCTCCCACCCCCACGTTTATTCTTTTTTTTTTTTGAGACTGAGTTTTGCTCTTTTTGCCCAGGCTGGAGTGCAGTAGTGCAATCTTGGCTCACTGCAACCTCCATCTCCTGGATTCAAGCCATTCTGCTGCCTCAGCCTCCCAAGTAGCTGAGATTACAGGCATCCACCACCACGCCCTGCTAATTTTTGTATTTTTAGTAGAGAAGGGGTTTCATCATGTTGGCCAGGCTGGTCTCGAACTCCTGACCTCAGGTGATCCACCCGCCTCAGCCTCCCAAAGTGCTTACAGGCATGAGCTACCGCACCTGGCCCACATTTATTCTTTAAATCATCACAGACAACTAACAGGTATTATGTGGAACTAAATATAATTGCTGTTTTTGTAGGTCAAAAACACTTCATTACTGGTGAATGGTATAGTTCAACCTGATCTGATGGTATAGATCAACACAAAGCATTTAGCACCGTGCGTACATGGAGTCAGTACCCAGTAAATGTCAGCCATCACCTTCTTACTTGGTCACACCTCCCTCACTCTTCTATTGAGGTGATGTTATTTCCGTTTTCCTTGTGAGGAAACTCAGACTCAGAAAAGTTCAGGAACTTGCTCAGGGACTCACAGCTCCTAAGCAGCAGAGCCAGAAAGAAGCGCAAGCATCCTGATCTCTCTTCCTTAATATGCTAGCACACTGCTTGCACTCAGTCAGGGAGAGAGGCCAGCAAGGAGGGATGAGCCAACCCAGGGAGAAGCTGAAGTCCAGCCCCTCTGCCCTGCCCCACTGGGGGCCCCTAGAAGCTGGTCCCCTCCAAGAAGCTTCCCAAGACCTCATGCCCCCTGCATGGGGTCAGAGTTCAGGGAACCAACCTCTTGAGGGAAACAATAAAAAAAAATGCTGCCCAGAGAGCTTGAGTCCAGAGCCCAGGAGTGGAAGGGGTGAGGCATTGTCCATAGAAGGACACGTTTTCCTCTCCATGTAGAGGCCCCCCACTTCCCCACACCTCCATCTTCCTTCCCCACACTTCTTTGGGGACACAAGCAAAGGACTTCAGCCTTAGGGGCCTAGATCTAGCAATGGAGTTTAATTTCATCACAAAATGATTAAAATAGAAAATACAAGCTGCTCTTAAACTTATATTACTATTATTTTTATCCCCTGGGCAGTCATGTGAGCACAAAGCTGGTTTTGATTAGGCACATGGCCCTTCCAGCCCACTCCTTGCTGCAGTTCGCATGGAGGTCTGCTGGCTCTGCATCCCTGGCAGGGCCCCGTGGTGCATGCACAGCCCCACCATGCTGACACTTTAGGTGGAGTGCGGTCACCTCCTGAGGCTCCCAGTCTGGGGTGTGCCTAGTTTGAAAGGGGGAACTTGAGCCCCTTTCCTCATGGCCAGATGGAAAGATAAAGTGCTGCAGGAACTTCTGAAAATAAGACTCAAAGCACATTACTGGGTACTGTACTGACATGTCCAGTGAAACCCCAGCACCCTAGAGCCGAGGACGGAGGCAGAGGCAGATGGGGCAGGGCAGGGAGGGCTTTCTAAAGGTGGAAAATTTTAAAGCTGACTCAGAAGGAGGTAAGGGAATGTGGCTATCAAGGGGAACTAATTCATAGGTAAGTGATCATTTTCTTTTTTTTTTTTCCATTTTTTGGAGACAGGGTCTCACTCTATTATCCATGCTGGAGTGCAGTGGCATAATCACTGCAGCCTCAAGCTCTGTGGGCTCAGGTGATCCTCCTACCTCAGCCTCCCAAGCAGCTGGGACTACAAGCACATGCTACAGTGCCCGGCTAAGTTTTGTAATTTTTATAGAGATGGGGTTTCATCATGTTGCCCAGGCTGGTCTTGAACTTCTGGGTCCAAGTGATCCGCCTGCCTTGGCCTCTGAAAGTCTTGGGACTACAGGCGTGAGCTACCGCACCCAGCTGATAAACGATCATTTCCTGCTTTCCAAAACACCGTTGCATATGTTCTCTCCTTTGGGCTTTGGAACACCATGAGGTAGAGAAAATAAGTGATTCCCTTGTACAGACGTGAAAACAGAGACATGGGACAGTTTAAATTATTTCTCCAAGTTCCCAAGATTGCTGATGACAAAGCCAAAACTAGAGCTGTTCTCTCTTGGTCTCTACTGTGGTGATGCTTGGAAGTAAAGCCCAACACAACCGCATGAGGACAGAAGGAGTCTCAGTCCCTGCTGCCCTTCTTTCAGGAACCCAGGAAAACTGGGCCTCTTATCCTTTGCTTTCTTGTGCCTCAGCTTACTCATCAGTTAAAAAAGCAAACCTGATCCTTCTTCTCCCTCCTCTATGCTGCAAGATTCACCAGGAGAATGAGTGCTGAAGCCAAGGAGTGCAGAACTGCATACATACTCTGCCCTGTACTCCTCTTCCTTAAGAAGGGCCAGGTGCGGTTGCTCACGCCAGTAATCCCAGCACTTTGGGAGGCCGGGGCAGGCAGATCACCTGAGGCCAGGAGTTCAGGACCCGCCTGGCCAACATGGCGAAACCCCATCTCTACTGAAAATATGAAAAATTAGCCCGGCGTGCTAGTGCACGCCTGTAATCCCAGCTACTCAGGAGGCTGAGGCACGAGAATCACTTGAATCTGGAAGGCAGAGGTTGCAGTGAGCCGAGATCATGCCACTACACTCCAGCCTGAGCGACAGAGTGAGATTCCATTTCAAAGAAAAGGGGCCAAACAAACAAAACAATTACTGGGTACACCTTCTTTACATTGTCATCGGCGACGGTTAGAAATGCTGGTCTTCAAGGAAGGGAAGAAGGGAGAGCCCCAGACAAGGGAAGCTTAGACTGACTCCATGCCCCTGGTTTATGGCACCCTCATCCCCAGATATCAAGGGGAAGCACTGCCAGGTTTTTCTGCCTCTTGGAATAGTCCTGGAGCCACTCCCTGTGCACTCCCTGTGCTTGAGGAGAGACGAGGAGTTTTCTGTTGGCCAAGTATCAGTCATCCATGGAGCTTCTGGGTCATACCACGCCCAGACCCCAACCCAAACCAATGAAACCAGGACCTGTGAGGTGAGATACCCTGGCACAGGTGCTTCTAACATACAGCTGAGGGTGAGATCCACCAAAGCTGACAAATAACTATGTCCAGAGGATTTTTCTGTAGCTGAGAATGACCGTGATCCTTGGGGAAAATGTCCAGTGTAAGAAAATGAAATCATCCCTGCCCTACGGCTTTCTGCTTCTCTCTGTCCCCATGGAACTGGCGTGCTGGGTTACAGGCAGCCTTCTGAGGAGCTTGAGAGTGTCCACTCCAGATAGCAGGGACCCCAATGTGCCATCTGGGGCTCTTTTGCCCGTATGGGAGATGGCAGGAGTTCGGCTTGCAGTGGGGAGTGGAGGCGAGGAAGTGTTTTGGTGTCAAGGGCTACTTGAAAGGGTTGCTTTGGCTGTCTGATCCCCCCGACACCCTGTCATGTACTGCTAAGAAGTCCTACTTAAAGCCCCTAATGGTGCATGCAGGGCTTTCCGCTGTCTTTGGTTTGCCCCCACAGCCCCTGGAGGCCTGTCTGCTTCTGAGCTGCCATGAGCCTGCGACACCCGCGCACAGCCTCCTCCCTGGATTGCCCAAAACAGAGAGGAGGCAGGCACTAGGCTGGAAAGGAAGCCTGTGGGGTGGTGATGAGCGGAGGGACTCATGCGGGCAGATCTATGTTCTGGGGAAGGCGAGGGGCCTAAATGCCTCCCAGAAGGAGAAATGCATCCAGAGGCAGCTCAGAGTCCACTTGCTGGGAGGAGGATGTCCCCAGCCCCCAGTTCTGCTCCCTGTGCCTACCCCTCAGAGCCCCAGGAGCCCAGTCTAGGCAAGATCAGCTCTGACTGCCAGTCCTGGAGGCGGACGTGAGAGGGCTCTTCCTCCCCAGCCAAGCCTCAGGAATGTGGTGAAGCCTCCGCTGGAAAGTCCCCCCACCCACCCCCTGCCCCCACTGAGCTTCCTTTCCTCAGGAGCAGGAAAAGAACGCCCAGGGAGAGGGCTCCAAGGGGGAGACTGTCTCTCAGTGCCGTCCCCAAAGAGCGCTTCTTGTGGGGAAAGGAAGGCCAGTGAACGTGCTGGGGCCCAGTGATAGCCACTCAACCAGCTCCTCCTTATCCCAGTTCCCGGGTGGTTTCCCCACAGTGTCCTGGGGGCCGGTGAGGGCCTTCCCACCCAGCCCAGCCCAGCCAAGTGATGTTTCCCTGCTTGCCCTCCATGAGGGAGGGTTTCCTCTGGCAGAGGGAGTGTGGAGCAGAGCCTGAGGGCAGGCACCGCCCAGCATCTTTAGGTCCGCCCAGCAGGCAGCTGTGCCCAGCTTCACTGGGCCTGTTGGGGGAGGGCTAGCAGAGGCCCCACAGTGGGGCCTAGACCCTGTCTCAGAGGTGGGAGGCATGCTGGCTGCCTGCTCAGAGGCCTCCGTTTGGTTTGTCACTGCAAAGTTTGGTCTGCAGAAGAGAGTCGGAGAAATCAGAAGCTGTGTGCCAGCTCTAGTCCATGAGCCCAAGAGCAGGGACCCTGTCCCCTCCTCCCCCTATTGGAGAGACAGCCTTTTGGAGACCCAGGATGTCTAGCAGGACGGACACAAAGCCTGATGGAGGAGAAAGCCGGGGGGGTGAGCAAGGGGTGACTCTGCCCCGACTCTGCCAGCAATGGCATTCCTGGGGGATCATCCCAAGCTCCCAGGGCAGCCTGTGCGCTCATCTTGCCAAGGTGATCGTGCTGTCTCCACCGGATTAATCAGGCCCAGGGCAGTGGACAGCCCTTCTTTGGTGCTCTCATGGAGGGTGAAGGAGGTTGCCTGGATGCAGGTGCTGTTCTGTCCAGGAGGCACAAAGGGCCCTTAGAGTTGGGGGAGGAGTTTGGTCGAGGTGGGATTTTGACCGAGAGGCCCCCTCTGCTCAGTTCCTCAGCAGCTGCTGACTAACGTTTGTTGTTACCTGTTTCGTTCCAGATGCTCCGGCCAGTGAGAACACCAAGGCCCCAGAGATGAAATCCCGGAGGCCCAAGAGCTCTCTTCCTCCTGTGCTAGGAACTGAAAGTGAGTACTCGCCCAGCTTCACCAGGCAGAGGCAGGGGCAGGGACTGAGGGCAGCCTCAGAGCCCCTACTTCCTGGTCACTCACTCTTGCCCGAGCTCCTGGAAGTCTGATGTCCGCCCACACCCCAAAGTGCCCAGTGAACTCCCAATAACAGAACCAGTGGCCTTTTCTCACCCCATCCCAGTGCTCTCCCCAGCCTGTCTCCAGCCTGGGTGGTGTTGCACGTCTCAGTTTGTCCTCCTATCAGCCTCCCCCACCCAACCTCCTTCACGCCCTTTTACTTCCCACCAAGACTCTGGGAGAGCTCCTCCTAATTTCTCCCCAGTTGACCCTGCCCTCCCAGGGGCTCTTTCTGGATTGTAGCTCTGATCTCATCACTCCTGGTTGAAATATGTAGCGGCCCCCAGAGCCTGCAAAACCCACAAGCGAAACTCCACGTGTTAGCGCCCAGGACACACCTAGCTCGCATGTGCACACATGGTCCCACATGTGGCCTGGCCCCCGCCTATCTTTCCCGGTGCTGCCCCCAGCTCCTTTACTTCTATTTTATACTCAGGCCAAACCAAGCTCTTCGCTGCGCACTACACAGCCCCCAAGTTCCTTCCTTCGTGCCTTCTCTGGCACCTCTCTCCATGGGACACCTCTCTGGCAAACTCCTCTGAAAAGTCCCTCATCCCTGAATTCTTCCTCACCTCAGCTCCCACAGTGTCAGCACGTGGCTTCTCCACTCCCTCCTTCCCAGTGTCACAGAGACGTGTCTGGGTCTCATCCTCCCTCCTCCATTGTACAGAGTCTGTTCAAGCGATTACCTTTCAGAATGACACATGCTGTGCCTTGCTCATGGAAGGCAAATCGCAGTGTGGTATAAGAAGCCGAGAGAGAAAGGAGACTCTCCATGACCATAGACAGCTACCTTCCTCTTTTTGGATCTCAGCTTCCCCAGAGTCCACACATCCATTAGGCACCATGCGTAGGGTCCACAATGCTTTTACAGGCCTGCCAAATGCTGTAATAGCTTATAAAATTAGAAGAAAAAAGTGAACTTTTAAGTCAAAGACAATGTTTTAATTCATAACATGAATATATTCATCTTTATACCCATGCAGTTATAATTTACATAATTCAAATATAATACTTGATATATAATTTAATCTATGTACTTTTTTTTGGTGGAGGAGGGGGCTAATAAAGGCAGAAGGGCTTCAAAAGTCACAATGTCACCCTGGCTGCCCTTATAATTTTTCATCTAATTTTGACAGCAGAACTATCCTTTGAAACCTACAGTCTCAACAGAGGGTGCAGAGTCATTTGAACATCCCCAGCACATGCTGTGTTTTAAAACAAACAAACAGAAAACAAGATAAGCTCCTAATTGCCCATACTGATAGAGAAAAGTAATTGAGCCTGATTAATTCAGACTACAATCTTTTTCCATTACAATGCAGTGTTTGTGACTTTGTTTTATTCTTACCTTCCTAATGATGAACTTGGGTTCCTCGAACATATCCCAGCCAGGCTGTTGGGGGAACGCAGCCTGGGGCAGCGAAATTGGAATTAATTTCTCACTGATGCTTAACCAAGGTAGATAGCCTGAGAATATCAAGAGTGGACATTTAATAAGTTGTTGGGAATGCATACATAATACCAAGAAAAACCTAGTGAGAATGGGTTAATAATTTTATCTTCCAAAAATATTCCTTGGGCCCGTGCTATACTTGGTATGGAAAACTGTAAGCAGAAGAGACAGAGAATGTAGGAAGGGCACCAGGGGCTGTGAACTGGGGCTATGGCATGGCTGTCCCCCACTCCTGGGTGCAGCAGCTGCAGTGCAGGGGTTGATCTGGTGGGCGGCCTCCAGCCCTCAGCACACCCACTCCAATGAGCCTTTGAGGAGATGAGATGGGGTCAGAGCCGAACTGTGGAGGAGGAAAACAAGCTTGAGACGATGAGCAGAGGAGGAGTTGGGCTCTCTGCCCTGAGAACAGAAGGCTATGGAAACACCATGCAAGTTGTCACTGTCCGAGTCTGGAGCAGCGGCTCACACCCTTGGCTGCGTGTTATATTCACCTGGGGAGCTTCTAAACCACTGCCACGCAGGCTTCCCCTGTCCCCAGACCAATTACATCAGAATCTCAGGGGTGGGTGCCAGGCCTCAGTATTTGTTCAAGCTCCAGGTCACCCCATGTGCAGTCAAGCTGGAAACCAGCTGTTCCAGGGAGAAGCCTGGTGCCCACACTGTGGGTCTTGAGAAGCAGAAGGGGGTCTCCCCTGCTGCCTCTGTTAAGTGTGGACCCGCGTTGGGGACCCTCACATCAGCATCCTCAGAGTATCGCGTTGCCCAGAGAGCAGAGCAAGGCACTGTGGTGGGGAGGCTGGAAGCAGGGAATGAAGCTCCATCCGAGTTAGTGGGGGAGCAGCAGGCTGGCAGCGAGTGCTTCATCTCTGCAGAAAACACATTCACAACCGGATTAACTCCAGTAGACGCCACTTGGATTTCACTCTATGTGCAGAGCCCCCATGTTGGAATTTCAGACATCTTGCCCCTGAAGGAATGGCAGTGTGTATCTCCACACACTCCAAAGTCATGGCCACTTTGTACCCCTTTGCTGGCCCACCGCCCCCCCTACCCCTGTCACCCCAAACCTAGCGCCCCAGCACTGAGAGCAGTGCCAGGCTGGCTACAGCTGCCCTCCACCTGCTTGCACCCCTGCCCTCTTGTCCTTCAGAAGCCTGTATCCTGGGGGCCTGAGAGATACCCTGGGATTTGTTTCTGGAGTGCCCTGAGAAGGCGGCTGCCCAGAGATGGAAGTGAAGGAGATGTCTTTTAGGTCTGCACCCGTTCTTTTCTCCCTTTGGAGGATAATTCTTAGTTTATTAATTGTATACATTATATATACACACATTCTTATTTAAGCATTTTAAACAATATGGAAATATACTATGTATAACGTGAAAGTCCTCTTTCATCTACCCCCAATTCTACTCAAGCCCCAAAAATCCTTAATGACTTTTTTCCATGAGTGTTTATATACATGCACAAGTACATCCATTGCATTTTTGCCTCACAGAGATGGAATCACACAGTCTGTACACCTCTGCAACTTGCCTTTTTCTCTTAGCTTTGCCGTCCCCAGTCCCAGACACCTCTGATTCCATGAGTGATCTGGCTGTGTGTGTATGTGTTCATCTGTGTCGAGGGCTGAGAAGTACCTAGTCTAAGAGGGAAATCCATCTTTCCTGGGGTGAGGCTGAGTGATTTTCTCATCAAACAGATGGTGACCAGGTCCCTCTTCTGCACACCTCCCTCGCTGCTGAGCACTGGGGAGCATGAGGGAAAAGCCAAGGGCATCTACCCCAATGCAAGCAAGGACAGGGTGAGAGAAAGCGGACAGAAGTACAAGTTAACCTGCCAGACACCGACTCACAAGTGCAGCGGGGAGGTGGGAGCAGCTTGGGAGGATTTCGGGACGAGGAAAACGGGGTCAGGGTATGAAGGAGAGGAATGCGGTTTATGTGGTTTGACTGGAGAGAAAATGGTAACATCAGATGGGGAGGAGGCAGACAGGGAGGAGCCACCCAGATGCTGGAGTGAAGATTGTGAGGGCACCTGTCTCAGGACAGCTGCAGGCTGAATAAAATCAGACTCTACTGAGTGCCTGTGCACTGGGAGCACCTCAGGAGCTCGATCTGTGTCACTTCAGCCAAGTCTCACTCAACTGCGCTATAAATAGCTGTTCCCATGTTAGGGATGAGCTAAACAGAGCCTCAAAGAACTAAACTGTCCTGTCCAGGGTCTCACAGCTAGTAAGGTGTAGAACTGAGGTGCCAACCCTGACCTACGTTCTGGCCACTACACCTGGGCCTGGCAGCAGTCTCAGGACATACTTTGCGCTGTCCACATGTGGCTTGGCTGTATGTCCCCTGGCTCATTGCGGGTGGCAGGAGGACTGGCTGATAGGGCTGGCAGAGGTCTGGCTGCCACTAAAGCTGGGGGAAGGAGAGCTGCAGCCAGCTTGCCTCCCTGGACCTTGAGACCTCTCAGTGTTCGCTGTGTGCCTCTTGATGGGAATTTTTTTTTTTTTTTTTTTTTGAGACGGAGTCTCGCTCTGTCGCCCGGGCTGGAGTGCAGTGGCCGGATCTTAGCTCACTGCAAGCTCCGCCTCCCGGGTTTATGCCATTCTCCTGCCTCAGCCTCCCGAGTAGCTGGGACTATAGGCGCCCGCCACCTCGCCCGGCTAGTTTTTTGTATTTTTTAGTAGAGACAGGGTTTCACCGTGTTAGCCAGGATGGTCTCGATCTCCTGACCTCGTGATCCACCCGTCTCGGCCTCCCAAAGTGCTGGGATTACAGGCTTGAGCCACCACACCCAGCCGATGGGAATTTTTTATACCTATTTTGATATAATTTCAAATTTACAGAAACATTGCAACAATAGTACAAGGAACTCTTGTATGCTCTTTATTTAGAGTCACCAGTTGTTTACATTTTATTTCACTGTTTTGTCATTCTCTCTCTATATATTCATTTATTTATTCATTTAGATAGAGATAGGTACCTACCATTTTAGGCCAAATTGGAGACATCATGCCCTTGACTTCTAATTATTCTGTTGTCCTAAGAACATAACTAAAATGCAACTATTGAAATCAAAATCAAAGAGTAAATTTGACATTGAACCAATACTGTTGTCTAATTGATTCACAGTCTACATTTATTGTCAGTTGTTCCAATAATGTTCTTTATGGCTATCTTTTTCTCGTGTTGAATATTTAATAATAACACTCCTAAAACACTTCGTGTACTTCTCCAGCCCAGCGTGGGTCCTCTCCTCCCTTTGGAGATGGAACAGGAAAGAAGTTCACAGGCCCAAGGAAGAAACACCCCACAGTCTTCCACCTAAGCTTGAGTAGGGCATGGGGAGACAGAAATACTCCTGTCAGACTCCAGGTGCCAACTTACTATGCTCAGTTCTGGGGCAACACTCAGGCACAAGACACAGCAAGAAAGCCAATGAGGTAGAAAGCAGGAGACGAAGGTCTTGGTTCTCCCAGTAATTAAATATGTGGCCTTGGTCAAAGCCCTTCATTCCTCTGGACCTGGGCTTCCTTGCCAGTTAGGTGGGGAGTTTCTCCAGCTGACCCCAGGCCTTTCCCGACTCTGACATCAGCATCAGCCCATCGGATGGAAAGCTTTTGAGTGACACAGTTCAGTTAAGATTAATAACTCTCCTTCATATCATCTGAAGTGTGAAGGAGTCCAAAGCTACAGCAAGCATAGTTTAGGTCACACAGCAGCAAAAGTGTCCTGAGGGAAAGAGGCCTTAAGCATACAGGTTTAGGGGAGTCCCAGTTGGAGGGGGCCCAAATGGCCAGGGGAGTTCTTGGGAATTTTGTGTGAGGGGAGACAAGCATGCTGGCTGTGTGAAGGAGGCATTGATGGGGCTTAAGAAGTGGCCTTAGGAAATGCACATGAAGTGATGCCAGTTTGATACTAGACTCTAGGAATTCCTCCTAGCAGTCTGTATAAATTGATGGTCTTTCAGAAGAGACGTAAATGGGCATCCATGTAGGGCTTTTACACCTTGAAGACATTAACCGGGTCCTGTGCATCTCCAAAACTTCAGTAGCTGGTCCCTCAGTTGGTTTATAATAAATATTTGATTTTTCAAACCAGTTCATAAGTTCCCATGCTCCAAGGGTCCCTGCCTTCACTGTGGTTCTGTCACTGGGGATGATGCCGATGGAACATCCCTTCGCAGTCCATGCCTGGACTTGGCCTGAGCTTCATCTCTGACATCAGTCACTTTGGAACATCCCAGATTATGAGACTCTCAGATATCTTTGCCTAGACCTCCCATATGTGTCTGCCTCTAAAATGGAAAGTTGTGTCAATTTGAAAGCATCTCTGGATATTAAAAACTGTGTCCAGTTTCCATGCAAGATTTCCCCAGGATCAAATCTTTCTTTTAAACATTCCTCTGCAGGTCATGGGGAATGTTCAATCCTGATGGGATTCAAAAGGTGGAAGAGAGGTTAGGATTTGGCATCAAGACTTGCCTGACAGTGAAAGATGTGGGGCCCTGGGAGAGAGACTGGGCTATTTCCATGAATGTTTCTGAAAGCTGGCACCAACTCCCAGTTACTCCCAACCAAAGTGTGGGTCTGGGAGGAGGAATAGTGCCTACCTAGCACACTCCCACCCACAGGTATGTGACCCTGTGACTTCCACCCACTACTCCTCCCAACTCCTTCCCCAACTCTCCCAGTGTCTCCCATAAGCCAGTGAAATGGCCAGAGTGGGGACCTGGAGGGTACCCACCAAGCAATGCTGGCACCCCTGGCCCAGCACACCTCTTTCATAACCATCCTGACGCTCTGCGTCCTGGGGGTTTGGGAATGGATGTTTGCAGTAATCAGAGGAGCGGTGTTTCTTTGGAATCTTCTTGTGTGACAGCCCTTGCTTTGAGGAAGGTGAGCAAGAAATTTGCCCAGAGATGTTCATTCTGGGAAAATGACCAATATTCTTCCGCATATCTGTAAGGATGTACTGGATGGGGCCGGTGTGTGCAGGGGGGAGTGGGTCAGGTCACCCAGGGCCAGTGTGGTAGGACTCGGCCTTCCATCCTCAGGTGCCACCACCTCCTCCCTGCTCCGATACAGCCTTATGGGGTGGGTGCTCACTCCACGCTCAACCCAGCCCGAGTGCTTTTCAGGAGCCTTTGGCAGAAAGTTCATGCTGATTTTGGGAATTGTGAAGGATTTGATGTCTATTTTTAACTACCTACCTAAAAAGGGAAATGTCCCCAGAGAGGCAGACATCCAGGGACCTCCCTATACCCAAGGCTGGTAGGGCTAGTTCCCTAATTCTCCTTTGCTTTCCATTATCTCAGACCTTTTGACTCTGTGAGACCCACCTTCAGGCTCCGCACCTATCTTGCCAGTTTGCTCTGGTCTCTCTGCCCTGCTGATTTTCCATGTTTGAGAGCGAGGCATTCCGGTGCTTTCAGACTGAGCATCTGGAAAGTTCCGTGGGTTACTGACCTCCTTTTTTTTCCCCCAGGACGGTTAGGGCTTGGGTCGGCTGGAACAGATTAACCGGACAATTAGGAGGCTGGCCTCCCCACCCCTGCTCCAGGTTTCCCAGGAGGCTTCCAGATCCAGTGTTTTGACTCATGTTTTTATTGGGCTATTTCACTTCCTCTAATATCAATCTCCTATCTAGAGTGGAAGGCTCAGCACCTGGCAGTTTTGATCCAAGATGTGACAGCAGAGACTGATCCTTTTAATAGAAAGTTATATAAAAATTCAAGCCCCTAGGGCTATATTTCTCAGCATCAGTGCCCAGGGCTGGGGAAGACTATTCCTTGGGAATTCCCAGGTTAACAGAAATCCTTAAGGGTTTCACTCATTCCTTTATGGCCATTTATCAGGCATGTGCCAGGTACTATGCTAGACACTGCAGATACAGAAGGTAGATCCTATCCCTGTCCCCAGAAGCTTGCCATGGTGTGTATGTTGGGGACAGGTTTCTGAAATAGCAGTGCCTGATGAATGCTGTGATGGAGCTACCTCAGAGGGCCAAGAACCCAGCGGGGCATTAGTGGTGCTTGAGCTGGGACCTGCCCAAAGAACGTGCAAGAGCCATCCAAGAGAAGAGGGCCCAGCATGTGCAAAGGAGCGAAGGCAAGAGCCTGGTGTTGCAGAAACTGAAAGACATTCCATGTAGATTACAGAGCAGTACTTCCCAAAGGAAGGTGCAGGGACCAGCAGCAGTAGCAGCACCAGCACCTGGAAGCCAAGAATCTGTGTTTTTATTAAGTTTTCCAGGCAATCATAATGTAGGCTAAATTTTGAGAACCACTGATATTGAGTGTTGAGGGTGTGATGAAAGTTGTCCCCTCTCGGGAAAGCAAGCAAGAAAGTTGGGGATGAAAGCCAGGGACAGAGCTCAAAGACCTCGTAAGACGAGTTGAATTTGATCCTGAGTGGCAGTGGGCAGCCACTGAACAGATTCGGGCAGTGAAGTGACATCATATTTGCATTTGAGAAAGATCACTTGGGCCACAGAGTGACAGATGTGATGGGGGACAGGGGACCAGAGGCCTAGAAGGTGATGCAGTTGGGACTACAGTGCTGATGGTGGGAAGGTAGAAATTGGCAGACTGAGGAGGTGCTCAGTTGGTGTAGTCAACAGGCATTAGTCAGTGGATATGGGCAGGGAGGGGGCCTTGGGAGAAATGGGGACAAGGAGCAGGTTTGAGGAAAAGGTCTTGGATTTGGTTTTGCACATGTTGGGCTGGCAGTACGTGTTTGGCATCTCCCTGGGAGACGATGGTCAGGTAGTTGGATGTATTGGTATGGGCTCAGGAGAGAGGTGTGGCTTCAGGGGAAATGGAGGCAAGAGAATAGGGGATGGAAAGAGGAGCTCAAAGGGCAGCGGTGAGCACAGTACCCTGGGGCAGTGCTCTACCAGGAAGGATGTGTTGCCTGGGCTGACTGCCTAAGGGAGGTGGCTGAGCTCCTCCTCAGAGGGGCAGCCTGAGTAGGGCATGCTCTGCCCTCCCTGCCTGTCCCGTGGCCAGCAGCCACTATGGAGTTTGCAGAGGTGCTTGGGTTTTATTTTCCTTCTAGGATATTCCTCTCTGACTGGCTAGTACATAAAGTTTGTGGTGTCAGAGAAGGGGATGAGAGACAAAGGGCTGACAGGAATAATAAAATAATAAGAGTGACTCCAGAGGAGAGGAAACTAGTTCGTGAGCCAAGGAGTACTGTGAGTTTGGGCATCTGGACAAGCAGAATGCCCCCTCTTCTGAGGACCTGGACTGGGGAGAAGAAGCACAGGTGCTACATGAGAGCTCTCAGGTTAATGTAAGGCTGAACTGACCAACAGGGTGGTGTACCACATAGCTGAAGGGGCCAAACTTGCCCCAAAGGACAGAGAAGTCCTCTGGGGATCTGTTTGTTTCAGAGAGGGGGATGGTGGGGGAGGGGCTGATGTTAGAGCATGCACTTAGGCTGAGCATGGTGGCTCACTCACAATCAGCCTGTAATCCCAGCACTTTGGAAGCCAAGGTGGGAGCTCACTTGAGCTCAGGAGTTTGAGACCAGCCTGGGCAACATAGTGACTCTCTACAAAAAATTAGCTGGGTGAGTGCTGAGATGGGAGGATCACTTTAGCCCAGCAGGTTGAGGCTATGGTGAGCTGTGATCATGCCACCGCACTCATGCTGGGCGACACAGCAAGGCCTTGTGTCAAAAAAAAAAAAAGAGAGAAAAAAAAACACTATATGCTATACTTTCTTTACAATGTAGCTTAACTCCACAACAAATTTTATTTATTCCATACCCTGGGTGGCAGGAGGCTTGGGTCCCATTTCCAGCTCCAGAACATCTGATTTTATGATCCCAGCAAGTCACCAGACTTTTATGAGATGCCATCTCCTTTTTCATAAAATGGAGACATTATGATGCTCCCTGCTGTGTTTGATTGGGATAAGAACCAAGTGAAACGCTCTCTCTGAGAAACCGGGTTTTACAATCAGGTGTTTTCAGCCTGTAAGCCCAGCACACAATTAGTGGATTTCAGCAGATGGTCGTATAAAATATGTATAGAATAAGATATAAAACATTGTTAACACTTAAAATTGTTTTTACTGATAGGAACCAAGACAGCTTCAAATGCTAACCAATTCAAATAATGGTAGCTCCAAATTTACAGAACAAATGTAAAAATTTGGCCTTCAATCCTATTTAACTATGACACTGAAAGATTAGTTAGGGCTTCACTTGCAGTCAAATGGGTTTACCCAGAGCCACCAAGTACGGGGCAGGACTTTAGAGTCCCCTGATTTCATGTTGTGCTCCTAGCTCTTCACCCCAGGGACTGTCAACCTCCTTCCCACACCCTCTGGTGCCCACCCCACTGGTGCCCACCCCACTGGTGATGCCCATCCACAGCTATATTAGTCTTCCAGGGCTGACTTAACAAAGCATGGCCGACTGGGTGGCTTAACTACAGAAATTGATTCTCACAGCTCTAGGCTAGAAGTCCAAGATCGAGGTTTCTGCTCGAAAATGGCAATCTTTCCCGTGTGTCCTCACATGGTCTTTTCTCTGTGTGTGCATTTGTCTGGTCTCTCTCGCTCTCCTCTCTCCTTCTCCCTTCCTCCGTCTTTCTCTCTCGCTCCTTTCTCTCTCTCTCTCTTCTTCCTAATCTCTTCTTATAAGGACACCAGTCAAATTGGACTATGGCCCACCCTAATGGATTCATTTTAATTTAATTACCTCTTTTAAGGCCCTTTTTCTAAATACGGTCACATTCTGAGGTACCAAGGGTTAGGGCTTCAACATGTGAATTTGAGGAGGCGCAATTCAGCCCATGACAACAGCCTTCCACGTAGCTCCTCTGAGCAGATGGCCTCCTCTCTCCAGAGATCAGATCTGGGCTCCAGTAGAAGCCTCTCTTCTTCCCTGGAGGGCCTCCCTCTTCCCAACAGTCCTGGACGAAGAGGGGCAGGGCCTTTGTGGCTCACCCAGTCACAGGCATCCCATATCCCATCTGGTCTCCCCCACCAAAGGAATTGGCTCCCTATGCTCTTCCCTCTAGCATCTTTGGGCTCTCCCTCTCCACTGTGCCCCAGCCATTACTTTCCACCTTGTCGTCTTCTCTCTTTTCTCACCTCAGAAGAAACCTGAGCTTCATATTCCCTCTTGTTTCCTTGTTTCTCTTTGTCCTTTCACCTCCAGCATCCTTGACTATTTCACTCCCCACTGTTTACTCAAGAATCTCCTCTGGGGTGACTTTGGACCATGCTGTCCCACGGAACTGGCCTCTCCAGCATCACCATCTCTCACTCCATGCTGGGCACACCTGGCGCTCTTCCCAGGATCTGTCCTCCTCTACCCTTGCTTGTTGCGACACTCCTGCTCTCAGGGTCCTTCCACAGCCCTCTCCCATGTCTCAGCTTCTTTACTGTGGACACACCTGGGATCGAACCCTGGCCTCTGCTCCTCTTTCATTGCACTCTCTTTCCCCAAAGAAATGGCCCATCTTCATGGTTTCCATTCTAATGGCTTCTTTAATTCTGGAATCTTTCACTTCCCGTCTCTACCAACCTCCCTCTGGAATTCTGATCCTGGGCTTCTAAACTACAAACAGATTCAAGCTGAAATATTAGTCTGGTACTCCTAATTCTGTATTCCTTCAGTATGACTTTCCATGTGTATCTACGCAAGAAATCTCAAAGTAATCTGTGTACCTCCCTCTTGTTTAGCTCCTTACATTCTTTTAACTTTCCTCTGCCTCTCATTTGCATCTTCTTTTCTGCATGGATCTTGATCAGTGCCTTCCAAGGTATGGCAATAGCCTCCTAATTGGATCTGTCCCCGAAGAGCTGGAAAGGCCTATCAGGGACCTCTAGCCCAGCCCGACTGCTGTTTGAGTGAGGACTCGCTGTTCACTCAGGACAAAGCCTCAGCTCTTGAGCTTAGCATTTGAGGCCAGCAGTGTCTAACAGAACTCTCTGTGATTAAAGAAATGTCCCACGTCAACACAGTGTGATAGCTACTAACCACATATGGTTATTGAAAACTTGAAATGTGACTAGTGCAACCAAGGGAACAAATTTTTAATTTTCTTTCTTTTTTTCTGAGATAAGGTCTCGCTCTGTCACCCAGGCTGGATTGCAGTGGCAAAATCATAGCTACTGTAACCTTGAACTCTTGGGCTCAAGTAATCCCTCCCAAGTAACTGAGACTACAGGCATGCACCACCATACCTGGCTGTTTTTATTGTTTTTTATAGAGACAGGGTCTTGCCGTGTTGCCCGGGTTAGTCTTGAACTCCTGGCCTCAAGTGATCTTGCCACCTCGGCCTCCCAAAACGCTGGGCTTACAGGCTGAACCACTATGCCTCACCTTAATTTTGTTTAATTTAGAGTGTCCACTATCCTCATACCCCTGCTGTCCAATATCAGCCCTGTGCTCTGCCAGCCTCCACCAAACATCACCCTGATTCTCACCTCTGAGCCACTGTCTGTTCCTGACCTGTGGGTTCTCCCCTTTCTCCAGTTCAGACCTTCCCTAGCCTTCAGGTCCATCTTACATCCTATCTTTTAGCCTTCTAACTAACCATCTCCTCCACCAACAGTGTTCTTTTTCCATTCAAACAGCCTCATCATATTGACTGAATAACACATCTTTTTTATAACTTTCTATTTAACATTTATCTTGAAATAATTTTAGACTCACAGAAAACATTGTAAAAATAGCATGAAAAATTATTGTATATACCCTTCATCTAGATTCCTCAAAGGTTAACATTTTACTATGTTTGCTTTTTATTTTTTTGAGATGGAGTCTTGCTCTGTCACCCAGGCTGGAGTGCGGTAGCACGATCTCAGCTCATTGCAGCCTCTGCCTCCCTGGTTCAAGCGATTCTCCTGCCTCAGCCTCCTGAGTAGCTGGGATTACAGGCATATGCCACCACACCTGGCTAATTTTTGTATTTTTAGTAGAGATGGGGTTTTGCCATGTTGGTCAGGCTGGTCTCAAACTTCTGACTTCAGGTGATCCACCCGCCTCAGCCTCCCAAAGTGCTGAGATTACAGGTGTGAGCCAACACACCTGGCCTTGTTTTTTCATGTATTCTTTCTCTCCCTCTCTTTTTCCATTTCTCTCTTCCTTCTACTTCTCCACACATATATACAAGTATATATACACACATATAGATACATATATACACATATATATACATATATACTATGAACAGTTTGAAAGTAATTTGCACACAGAATACCCTCTACACCTAAATACTTCAGTGTGTATTTCCTAAAAACAAGAACAATCTCTTATAAAGCCACAGTTTGATGATCAAAATATTAAATTAACACTAATCCAATACTATCATCTAATTTATTGACCTTATTCAGATGTTGCCAGTTATCCTATAAATGTCCTTTTATGGCAAAAGAAAAAGAAAAAAAGCCTTTCCTCTTTCCTGTGGACCACATATCTTGACATTTAAGACCCTGAGGCCTGATTTCTTATATTGTTTGGTTTCCTCCTCAGTACCCAGGTTAGTCGTGTATCCTGATTGGCATTTGCCTGGCACACAGTAGGCCCTGAGTAACTTTTTGGAGATGGACGGATGGATCAATGATGACAATAAGCTAGAGTGAACTTGGTGGAAGCCCTCACCCTGGGCTTAACCACACAGCCGGCAGCCATCAGCTCCATGATCTCAGTGTGCTCCTGTCAGCGATTGCTGCCTCACGCAGTCCTCCTGGGGCATTCAGCGGGCAGCAGCACGCGTCCCCTTGTGGAAATGCATAACAAGTTCCACAGGTTACCAACTTGTCTGTGGTCACAGGGCAACCCATATCCAAGCCAATGACACCACTTCCCCTTCATCTGCAGAGGTGAAGCTATCTGGATGAATAGTTGTTAATATTAGCCCACTCATTCATTCAACAAATCGTTACTGAGTGCCTACTGCGTGCCAGGCACATTGGTACACAGCAGTGAACCAAAAAAGTCCCTGCCCTCAGAAAGCTCACAGTTTAAGGGGAGGAGAAGGGCAGACAGTAAATAAATAAGATATAGTTTTTCACATGGTGATAAGTGCCATGGGGTGGGGGGTGGGAGGCATAAAGCAAGATGAAAAGGATGAGGGCTCCTGGGGGCAGGGCTGCCGTTTGTAGGGGGTGGTTAGGGAAGATCTCACTGGTGGCTTTTCCTCATTTTTTATGTTAAGGTATAATTTCCCTGCAGTGAACTTCACCCTCTTTAGTGCACAGTTCCGTGAGTCTTGATAAATTAATATAATCATGTGACTCTCCGCATGGTCAAGATCTGGTTCTGTCACCACAAAACATTTCCCTGTGCCCCTTTGCAGCCCACCCCTCCCCCACCCCACCTCTGGCAACCATTCATTAATCTGTTCTCCATTCCTATAGTTCTGCCTTTTCTAGAATGTCATATAAATGGAATCATACAGTATGTGACCTTTTGAGTTTGGCTTCTCTGAGCAGAAGAAAAATATAAATCATTGAGATTCGTCTGTGTTCTGTGTATCAGTAGTTTGTTCCTTTTTATTGGTGGCATCAATGTACCACACACAGTTCATCCATTTGGATACCTTCTAGTTTTTGGCAATTATGAATAAGGCCCCTGCAAATATTCGCATACAGGTATTTGTGTGCCTGTAGGTTTTCGTTTCATTTGGATAGATAGGTTAGATGGCTTTTGAGCAAAGACCTGGAAGAAATATGAAACAAGCCATGACGACAGCTCAAGATGTTCTTGCACATGCGCTATATTGTGATTTAGCCAAGTGAATAGGTTTGTACTGCATAACTTTTCTGTTTGAGTCATTTTTCTCATTTGAGTTATTTGGAGGAAGTAGGAGTAAGAAGGGAGGAGACCATTTATTCATTCATCCATTCATCCATCCAACAAACATTTAAAAAAATGAAAGCCACCAGTCCACAGTCTGTGACCCAAAGGAAGCTTGCGACCCTTGGATCCACACCAAAGGCTAATTTTAGTTGGTTTATCTGACATGACATAATTTCCTTTCTGAGTTTCCTGAAAGTTAGGGTGAGAGAGTGGTTAATGAGTGTGGCATTATCATCTTCGAAAAGGGCTCTGGGAGCATAAGCATTTTGGGGAGTTTTTAACCTCATTGGAGGCTTCAGGGACCCTTTCATAGGTCCCTGAGAACTGATATTCTTTTTTGTCTGTGAGGTTGGCTGTATGAAAGAGCAAGGTGATCTCTCAAAAGACATATTCATTTACTTTATTTATTTATTTAATTTATTTATTTTGAGACAGAGTCTCACTCTGTCACCCAGGCTGGAGTGCAGTGGTGCAATCTCTGCTCAGAAGAGCCTCTGCCTCCCAGGTTCAAGTGATTCTCCTGCCTCAGCTTCCTAGGTAGCTGAGATTACAGGTGCACACAACCATGCCCAGCTAATTTTTTTGTATTTTTAGTAGAGATGGGGTTTCACCACACTAGCCAGGCTGATCTCAAACTCCTGACCTCAAGTGATCCACCTGCCTCGACCTCCCAAAGTGCTAAGATTACAGGTGTGAGCCACTGTGCTCAGCCTGAAAAGACATGTTCAAATAAGAGTCCTCCCTGGATGAGGGGTCAGTGTACAAGACCGCATCTTCCTAGGATCAGGAGCTTTGTGAAAAAACAGAACTACAGGAAATAACTTGTGGACTTCTTTGTTCCAGGTGATGCAACTGTGAAAAAGAAACCTGCCCCCAAGACACCTCTGAAGGCAGGTAATTGGCCACGGCACTATCTGGGGGCAAAGAAGTCATCTGCCATGGGGGCTTTGCCGTTACCTTGCTAGACTGACACCTGGGTATGTGATCCCAGGAGACATCCCGCTGCAACCCCAACCCCACCCCCACCCTCAGTTCCACCTGTGCATTTTTCAGGCTGTTTGCTCGTGGAGAGCCTCTGCACAGCCTGGCTCCTGGTCCCATTCCACAGCTTTGTCTTTCCTTCTGCTTCCCATGTTGAAGGCATCACACAGGACTAGCAACTCTGCTGCCTGCCCCTTCTTTGAATTCTGCCCTGCCATCCATCCCCTGCTCTGCCCTTGTGTACATGACCCCTTTGGGGCAATTTTTGAGCCTGGCTCTGTGTGCCTTGTTCTGTGGAGCCCTTGTCTGTTTTCCACTGGATGACACTTGAGGACTTGAATCAAGCCTGCCAGCCAGGGTGACCTAGAGGTTAGAAGGCAAGGTGCTGCTTAATTCATAGGTGAGTTAGGACCTCAATGCAAAAAATTAGGGTAAGACACAAAATCTAGTACAACCAATAAATGGAGAATCATGACATGTAAGTCGTGTGGGTCACTTCTGAGGGAATCAGAATGAAGAGGGGAACAAACCTAGCAGGTCCCTGAACTTGGATGTCCTGCAGCAGGATCACTGCCCCTCAGTCTTACCCTGAAGGTTCTGGAAGCCAAGAGAGAAGCCAACAGACCACTGTGGACAATGGCATCAAATGTGATCAGAATGCTGAGACCCTTCCGCCTCGCTTACTTTCTCCCTGTCCTCCCTTAGCAATGCCCCCTCAGATCATCCAGTTCCCCGAGGACCAGAAGGTACGCGCAGGAGAGTCAGTGGAGCTGTTTGGTAAAGTGACAGGCACCCAGCCCATCACCTGTACCTGGATGAAGTTCCGAAAGCAGGTCAGTGACGGGATGGGGTGGGCATTGGGGGTGCTGGGAACAACCTGCACAGCCTTTGGACCAAAAGGGATGAGAAATGCCATGCTGGAAATGGCCTCACTCTTCATAGCTTTAGAAATGGGAGAGGCCGCTCCCCTACCATCGCTCACCTGCCAAACCTGAGTTCTTGCTAACCTTTGCTTCTGAATCTACCAATAATCCCTGCCTTTGTAGGCAATTTGTGTAATAGAGAAAAGTGTGAGGGGAAAAGTAGAAACCATCCATGGCCCTCATCTGATTTGATAGCGCAGTCTAGAATCCTATTCAGAGTCAGGAAAGTCGAGCCAGTGACCCAAGATGACCCTTAGACTCCATGAGCTTGCTGTGATTCTGCGTCAGCCCACTGATTCCTGTCTGTCATAACCGCTTAAACTTGCCACATGCTGAAGGGATAAAAGCAAATGTGAGTATTTGGATAGAAGAAGTGTATGATAAATGGAATCGTGTCTGACTGACCCAGAAATCTAGCTACAATTTATGGTAATGGTTCCTATGGAAAAATGTTTGAGTTTCCAGACAACCAGGTTTGAAAGGACGTGGGGAGCCCAGCAGCTCCACCAATCCTGCGGTAGTAGTGTGTGTCTGTACGCATGATCAGCAGAGACCCTGGAATGGTGGGTTGGCACAGGAGCAGGAAGTTGTGAAGACTTACTCTGGGCTCTCTGTTGCTCTGTTTTAAAACCACTCAAATTCTCCTAGGCCCAGAGATGAACACTTAGTACTAACAGGGTGGAAAGTAGGGCTGGTCTCAAAAGATGGAAATAAGAAGCTCGCCTTTCTAGAGTGTGAATCCCAGAGTATGTTTGCCCTGAGCGACATCTGGACTACTGCTGTCTGAAATAAGATGGAATCTCATCACTTTTCAGAGATGTTCAGCCAAGTCCCAGCTCTGTCCCTCGGAACTTTCTGCCCTGATGAAAATGTTATCTCTGTGCTATCCAATATGGCTGCCACCAGCCATATATATGTGGCTCTTGAGCACTTGAAATGTGGCCAGGGCAACTGAGGAACTGAATATTTAATTTTAATTAATTAAAAATTGTTATAGCAGCTTTGTTAAGATATAATTCATATACCATAAAATTCACCCTTTTAAAGTATACAATTCAGTGGTTTTCAGTAGATTCACAAAGTCGTGCAAGCATCACCATTATCTAATTCTAGAATACTTTCATCATCCCAGTAAAAACCCTAGACCCATTAGCAGACATTCCTCCCCTTTCCCCAGGCCCTGACAACTACTAACCTACTCTCAGTATTTATGGATTTGCATACTCTGGACATTTCATGTCAATGGAATCATACAGTATGTCATCCTCTCTGTGTAGCTTTCTCTTTTTTTTTTTACTTAACATACTCTTTTCAGGGCTCATTCATGTTGTACCATGAATCAGTACTTCATTCCTTTCAATGAATTAATAATAAATATTCCATTGTCAGGACAGACCATATTTTGTTTATTTGTTCATTAGTTGATGGACATCTGGGTTGTTTCCACTTAACTAGTTAAAATTTAAATAGCCACATGTGACTAGTGGCTACAGCATTGGACAGCACAGAACAGGTTAGAACCCGCTGGAGTGGACCTTGTGAATGACTGCTGAGATGAGTTCTCCTATCATCCCATTCCAGAGAGGTAGAGGGAGACCAGGATACTTCTGGGACCAGTGAGTGCTCAGCTCGTTCATCCATTCTGCCCCTGCTCCGCACCCTCCTTGCCCACCACAGACCTGGCACCCTCAGGGAAGCTGGGCTCTGGATGCAGGAGAGAAAGGGCCTCAGGGGGAAGTGCAGAGTCCAGACTAGACCGAGCCCCCCACAGCTTGTCCAGCTGCATCTTTCAGGAAGTAGGGAATGGGGAGGAGCCCCCTTCCTTTCCTAGCCCAAGGACCCAAGGCTCCAGCACCTGCTCCATCCTCCACCCCTAGATCCAGGAGAGCGAGCACATGAAGGTGGAGAACAGCGAGAACGGCAGCAAGCTCACCATCCTGGCTGCACGCCAGGAGCACTGTGGCTGCTACACACTGCTGGTGGAGAACAAGCTGGGCAGCAGGCAGGCCCAGGTCAACCTCACTGTCGTGGGTGAGTCTGGTGGCTGGGTGGCATGGAGCTTGGGGCAAGGGGAAGGCAGGGAGCCCCCAGGCAAGATACGTGGGCCTCAGGACTTCATCACCCGTTCTCTCTCACCACTCCTGCCACAGAAAGAAGATCATGGCAACCTACAGACTCCCTGCTAGAGCCTGCTGACCTCCAGGCTCAGCAGAGGGGCCAAGGCTGGGCAGAAATCCTTTTCCCTGTCTCTATTAACACCTCTCTGTGATAGCTGTTCCTGGAGTTCCCTGCCCTCAGACTTTGACATCTAGCTTCTTTGAGAAATATGAGACATGAGGCATACGCTTGATCACCTTCTTGGCCCCCACACCACAGGTGTCTGTATCTGTCCCCATCCTGACTCCACCCTCTAGACTCTGGGGATGGCCCACTTTGGGCCCACCAAAGGCTGCTCCCTTCTCCTGTGCTCTGGACCCCAGGCCCTTGGGGACTCCACCATCCCTACTTCTCTCTTCAACCTCTTCTTCCCTCCTGGCTCCTCCCAGCAGCCCATAAGTGTCGCCATCTTAGCCAGATGCACAGGCATGAATATCTCCTGTAATGTTCTCTCTCACTCTAGCCACCCAACCTTCTCTCTCTGACAGGGGTGAGTCTCTACTGCATTTCTGCTTCTTCACCTGCCAGCACCCTCCAGCTTCCTGTGGCCTCACCCCCACACCCCATTAGTCTGCAGGGACTGTTCTGAGGTCACCATGACCTCCCAACCCTAACTCCACTCGCTTTTCCTTATCACCTCCTTCATCCCACAATTGAGTGGGGTCTGTCTCCAGACTGATTCTCAAGTTCACTTGTCCTCTCCTTCCTTACCACTGTCTTCGTACCCTGGTCAGCTTTCTCCTGGAGCATCAAGAGAGTTTTCTAACCAGTCTCCCACAGTTGTCATGTTCTGCTACAGTTGTTCCTCGTGTGGCAGGTGCTTGGGACAGCAGAAGAATGAGCAGGCAGAGGAGCAGACAGATAGAGAGTAGACTCTATGCTTCATGCATTTATGGGCCTTCATATGTTGTGCGTGTGAAAGCCTTTGACCTGGTGTTTATTGATGTGTGCACAAGACCCAAGCGGGTTTTCCATTTGTCCTTGGCTTTCAAGCTTACAGGGTATATTTGTGAAAATTAGAAAAAGTGGCCTTGCTGGGCAGAGTGAAAAGGGTACAATACCCCCAGCCTCACCCCAGAGCTCATGACCTGGCCTTGGGGAGGACAGGTTGGCCCAGATGCCCCCACTAGGCCCCTTTTATGCAGTGTGCAAAACTCTCAGCTGTGTGTGCTGATCCCAACCTTAACTTCCTGCAAACTAGCCTTTCCTGTGTGTTCCTGGTACACACACACGTGGGCGCACAGAACAAAAGGATCTGTTGGTAACAGGGCTTGTGTGGCTACGGTGGTTAGAAGTCTTCCCCTGGAATCTCTCTTATGGAGGTATCTAGACGTGAAGTTAGAAGTTGGAGACATTGACTCTTCAGGTCTCTTGTAGCTCTGACATTCTATGATTCCCCAATTCTGTTCTCTGACATTCTGATTCCTTGACTCTGTTCTCTGACATTCTATGGTTCCTCAGCTCTGTTCTCTGGTGGCCTGTGATTCCTTGGCTTTGTTCTCTGACATTCTGTGATTCCCTGTCTTAGTTCTCAAGCAGTTTTTCTCCCCATCTTCATCTTGTACCCTCACCTTAGGTCTAGGATGGACAGGGCTGATGTTTCCTCGCCTTACGCAGGAGAAACTGAGGACTAATCTGAACAAAGTAACATAGTGTGTCAGGGGTTAAGTGGGAACTAGCTCTAAACTTTCAAACACTTGTCCTCTAGTGCCACTCATGGGAGTGTGAAGTAGGTACAGAATGTCCCAAAAGGTAAAGGAACACTCTGGCTGTAAAATTCATCTTGAGAGGGACATGCAAGCCTTTTGGGGAGCTGTCCACATGTCATGGAGTTGTTGATGTCTGTGCCTCCATTTTTCTCATGCTGAGCCTCAGGAAGCCCTGTAGCACTTCCCTCCAGCCCCTAAGCAGTTGGGAAAGAAGTCCTTGTCCAACCAGGTGAATAGGGAAGATATAAGGATAAAGGTCAAAGTAGTACAGAGCTGGGAAGACAAATGAGGTGGCCAATGAGCTGCGCCCATGCCAGCTACCAGAACAGACCACGGGTTCCACGCCCTGGGCCAACTCCCCAGACAGGAAGTACTGCGAAGCCCCCTGGAAGATGGTTCCTGAACACGGGGGACCCGGGAGAGGGAATTCACAGAGGACTGAGCTCCAGCATCCACTCCCCACCCCCGGTTGTCCATATTTCTCTTTACTTTCTCTCTTGCTCTGTTTCTCTCCCTGGCCTTGTTTCTTCACCCTGTGTTCTGTTTCAGTCATTTCTCAGTGTCTGTCATCCTGTCCCGTGTCCCTTGTTTTCCCTTTGTCTTCCTTCCTCTGATCCCCGTTCTTTTGTTTCTTTTGGTTAGAAGTTTCAGATTGGGGAAGACTGGTGTACAAAGGGGTCAGGGAATGGGTTTTTCATCTCTAAAGGAGAACAACCCTTTTCTCACTCTGTCTCTTTTTGGTGACTCCAGGTGCTTATTTGAATAATTTCCTCCCAAGCAGTCAGGAACCTGTGGAGGCTTGGTGCTAGTGATCCAGTTTGCTGGTACATTTAGATCTGTTCTGAAGCACTGATTTGGCCCTATACTCCCGTCCTATCAGCAAGCATCAGTTCAAACTTTTCTTTGATGTTCTCTCTCATCTGCTCCTCCTTTAAGCAACCCTGGGGTCAGCTTCTTTGAACTGCTTTTCTGTACTCAGCCGTCCCTCCCCCAGCCCCCACGATGCCCAGCTCCTGCGCGGTGCCACGCACTCCCCTCCTCTGCAGAACCACTGCGCGGGCTGCAGTTCTGGCCTTTTATGGTTTAGTTTCTTATTCTCTGCGGCCAGTGCTGACAGGGCCATTGGCGTGGCTGTCCGCCAGCTGGCAGGAGCAGCATGTTAAGTGCCGTCCTGGGAGGGGAATGGAATGGAGGAGAACCGAGGCTTTCTGTCTGCCTCCCCCTCAAAGAGCTAAGAATAGAATTGCTCAATAAAATAGGACTCACATTGATGGACACAGCAAAGCCACATTCATTCAGAGCCCGTGCACTCAGAATTAGTTCAAAGTAAACCTGGATGAAGCTCAGATTTACCTGTGCATCTCCAGGGGCATCTCTGTATTCTCTGATCAGGGTTTATTAAGCAGACGTAAAACGTACATGAGGTAAAACAGGAATCACTTGGCCTGCTCCAGAGAGTCTTCATGCATTTACAGACCAGCTAAATAAGGCCAGTTGAATACAACTCCTCCTTGTTAGCAGCAAACTTCTCTTATCGTATATTCTTTAAAAGAACACTTTCTTTTCAGATCATCTCTGACTCCCATTTTTCAAACGATAATAAAAACTAGCCTTTCCCTCTGTTAGCTTAAATAAGTGATATTTAGCTATTTTGGAGACTGATTATTGTTATATTTTAAAAGGCAGCCCAGGAATTTGCGATGCTCAGAGCCTCTTCCTGTGCATGCGCCCCTGGTCTTGGCCTGCAGGGAATGAGGGAGGGGGCAGTGAGCAGCACACCCAGATGGATTCCTTAAGGTCACTCACCCAGCACGAGAAAAGCAGGTCTCTTTTCATATCTTTAAAGGAGAAAAACAAAGTAGAGAGAACCCCAAATACCCAATAATCCCCAAATGCTGAGTTTGGAGCTTGCGTGATTTCCCATCTTAATGCTCAGCTCAGGCTTAAGCAAGATGCCTTCTTGAGCTCATTCTGCCTGATAGCCTGGAAAGTCCTGAGCCCTGGAGTGAGGGTCCAGAGGCTTTTTGGAATCTCCTTTTGGCTCTGCCACTGACTACTGGGTTTTCTTGGTAAGAACAATGCCTTAGCTGCTGAGGACCCATTTCTCAAGGGCTAGGATTATCCAGGTAGATGAACTTTGGGGGTCCTTCCAGCAGCTGCTGAAGTCCCAGGGAAGGGACATCCAGGTGGGGCTAGGCACAGCCACTGGTCATCTTCAAATAAGCGAGTACCAAGAGACCTCGAGGGCAGTTACTCTAGTGGGAAGCTGTAGGACGGGATCCTCCGTTTTCCTGGGAATTAGAACATTTGCTGAGGAGAAAATCCTGGAGCTGGTGCCATTGGAGACTCTTGTCTTAGACTCAGCTGAGTTTCCTACTCTGTTAATCAAGCCTCCAGGGAGCCCTGGGAGAATTCAGAGGAAATGTGGAGTCTCCCTCGCCCAGAGATGCCCAGGGTCTCCCTCCCAGTCTGAGTGTTTCGCCATGGAGGACAGGCTCACAGGAGCACCCTGTTCTAAGGACATCTGTTCTTTTCTGAGGGTTTTCATCCCTCACTAGTTCAACCACTGCATGGGGGCTCATAGCTTAGAAAGAACAGAAAGCATTAAGTGCAGCCCACAGCTCTAAAGGCAGGTGGAGGGGTGGGAGGCCTCCAATCTCGTAGGACTTCTGACTTGGGTCTTTTCTGAACTCCTTAATTTGGTAGCAAATTTCTTAAAAGTGTTGGAGTTTCACTTGGAATTAAAGTCCCTCTCCCCGAATTTTGCATCTTCTCTTGTGTGACAAGTCATATATCACATGTGTCATGTATAGGTTCTCATTTTCAACCAAGAGACATCTGTAACAGGGTAGGGTACAAATCTGTAACAGGGGAGGGTACAAAACAGGGTAGGGTACTCTTTTGCAACACCTATTTCTCAGTTGTCTTTTCTTGACCGAAGCAAAAGGAAGATCAGTTGGCAGAGTGCATTCATTTATAAACCCACACGACTCCAGCCGTGGCCAATCACATGGTTTCCAAGCAGCCTTCTCTGGGAGGAGTAGTGGGTCTGTCTTCCATCCCTCTTTGGGCTTTTTTACTTCCTTAGCTGGGTCTTGAGAGGACTTGAACCACTTGTCTTTAAGAGAGTTTAGAGTAATAAACATCTTAGCCAAAACCAGAAATGTTTCAAAAAAGGCCAATATATCTCTCAGAACAAACAGTTTTTCTAAGAGAACATATTAAACAGCCAGCGAAAGTGGTTCCATCACAGGAGGCCTCTGGCATGACTGCCAGCACTGGGAAGTGGCTCTGTCACAATCCCAGAATCATTCCCAGGGCTTTGGTTACTGGGGATAGACAGTTTCTAGGCAGCACATTCTGAGCTGGAATGTGGATCAGCAGGGCTGGGAGAGGGGACAAGAAGGAATATGAGTATGAGTATATACATATATACATGTATACACATGCAGATTTTTCTTCTCCATATAGACAGGGTCATTTACAGAAATTGCCTTTGGCCTTCCTGCCTTGCTGGGGGTGGGAGAGTAGCAGTCAAGTACTTTATGTTTGCTGACTTGAGTCTTGCAAAAACCCTAAGAGGCAGGAACATATTGGCACCATTCTCTGAATGAGAAAGTCAGGCAAACAAACCAGTTTCAAATTTGCTGGGAATGACATAGCTTAAAAGCATGGTTTCAATTGCTAGTTTGTGAGGCTTCATGAACTCAAAAAGCATTGGGGGAGATGAAGGGTTAATGAACACAGCTATCTGTAGCTAACCAACCATCTGCAAAAACTAAATCTGAAAAATAGGAGAGTTTTGCTCAGATAAGCAACTAATAAAATCAGCAAAACTCAAGAGCCTCATTAAAGTATTGGCTACCATGATTTGACTTGAAGTTGGCAGCACTGCTAGTTCTGAGGCCAGGTCATCTGAATGAGAAGGCAGCCAGCCAAAAGGGCCACTTCTTATTTGTATCCTCAGCTCATTTTCTGTCCATTAGTCAGGGATGGCTGTGATTTGCTATTGTGGTTTGCTTTTGAAATTATTTATATCTCAACAGCCCTCTGAGAATAAAAGAGGTAGGGTAGGAGTAATTTTTGAGTATATAAAGTTAGAAATAAACTCCTACAATAATCTTGACAGTAATGACTAGTCAAGCCAGCCACTCTTCTAAGATTTTCTCACAACCACCTGTGATGCAAGTGCTGTTATTCACATTTTACAGATGAGGAAACTGAGGCACAGGGCAATTCACAGCTACTGTGTGGGGACAGATCCGTGTTCAAACCTGAATCTGTCTGACTTCAGAACAGAAACATTGTGCTATACCGTCCCTTGCTGGGGCAGGCATTTCTCAAGACCCAGAGAAAGTGGAGGCAGACCCCTAGTTATGTCACAGGTCATTGGCCAAGGGCCCGAAGGACAGACACACACACTCATGCTGAACTGTCTCTCTCTCAAAACATGTTTTCGATGGGAAATAGTCCACGCCTTCTTGGCAGCTTCCTAGATCTGTTTACTCTGACAAATATGTTTATGACTTGGGCAAAGTACAGGAAATCGTGACTTGCATGTAGACTGGAAAACTAGCAATAAAAAGGAGGGGGCGCTTTTTTTGGAGCAAATAGTTATACATGGGGCTTTCCGTACAGGTGGATTTGTACATAGCTCTAACTGTGATATGCAGATGAGGGAAAGAGACGCAGGACCAGGGACTTCAGTGTGGGTTCTCTAGGCTGCCTTTCCCCAATGACACAGGTAATTCAAAAACTTCCTTTGCCTGCAGTTCTGGAAAGTGTGGGTGATGTTGTGCTTCTCTATCCCCAGATAAGCCAGACCCCCCAGCTGGCACACCTTGTGCCTCTGACATTCGGAGCTCCTCACTGACCCTGTCCTGGTACGGCTCCTCGTACGATGGGGGCAGTGCTGTACAGTCCTACAGCATCGAGATCTGGGACTCAGCCAACAAGACGTGGAAGGAACTAGCCACATGCCGCAGCACCTCTTTCAACGTCCAGGACCTGCTGCCTGACCACGAGTATAAGTTCCGTGTACGTGCAATCAACGTGTATGGAACCAGTGAGCCAAGCCAGGAGTCTGAACTCACAACGGTAGGAGAGAAACCTGAAGGTAGGCTGCCTTCACTTCATCAGTGGCTTGAAATAAATATGTATGACTGATCTTGTATATGTAAAGACTGTACTGAAAGGGGTGAAGAGGAACTGAGGAAACATTAATGATGATTGGCAGGGTCTTTTGGGGTCTTGGTTTCCAAGACAGTGATGTTGAGCCTTTCTTTAAAAGTATTAATACTTAGGACATTTCAAAAAACATTGAACCAGCAATTGTGGCATGCTGCCACCAGCGGGTGATGGTGTCACCAGTGGCATGCTGCCACTCAGGGGCACACCAGGAGTTCAAGTAGGCCTCATGTTCCTCTTCCACCTTCCATACCTTCTCTCCTCCTCTTATATCCATAGTTGAGTGTCTACTTGGTGTCAGATTCTTAGGACACAAAGATAAGACATGGAGCTTAAAATCTAGGGGAACAGAGGTGTGTGTGGCTAACGATAATGAGAAGGGATGCATGCTATTATAGCTGGGTACACAAAGAGCCAAGAGGACATAGCAGAATGCATGGAGCATTTTTCCCTGGAGACCAAGGAAGGCTTTCTGGAGAAAGTAACACTTAATCTAAGTCTTGGAAAGTGGGATAGGATTCTAAAAGGCACAGAATATGAGGAAAGGCACTCTACAAGAGGAAACAGCATGAGCAAAGGTTACAAAGCAATGGCAGTGTGTGGCATTTTCAGATGCTCTTGTGTGGCCAAGGCATATGTTGTGTGAGATAGAACAGGAGGAAGTTTAAGACTAAAAGGGCATTTTAGGTGAAGTTGTGCAGTTCATCAAAGATTCTCAGGCAGGGGATCAGGAAGATTAGATCTGGTTTTTGGAGAACTAGGGAAAGAGCAGGGCTTTGCTGTTCACAGTGCAGTTGTGGAGCAGCAGCCTTGGCATCCTGGAAGCTTCTTAGCAAGCAGACTCCCCCAGGCCCTTCTGGGCCTTGACTGAAAATGATCCGCTCCTTAGGGGATTCAGAGGCACACGAACGTTCGAGAAGCACTGGAGTGGCGGGTAGGTCAGAGGAGATGAGACTGCAGTCAGCCATACCAGATGGGCCTCTGGGATGACAGTCCAGGAGAGGGATGAAAAGGACATGAACTTCAAGCCTCGGGAGGTAGAATTGAGCATACTTGAGGACTTTTTGCATAGAGAGTTGAGGAAGAGAACTGGAAGATTCTAAGATGACTTACAGTTCCTGGCTGGGGTAACTGAACACAAATTCAAGAGCCAGCTAGAGGTTTATTGTTATAATTCACCATGGCTAACATGTATTGAGCACCTACTCTAAGCTTACGATGTGTTAATCACTTTATATGCATCGTTTTATCCAATCTCAATAACCCAACAAAGCAGATACTGTTATTACCCTCATTTTACAGATAGGGGAAATGAGATTCAGAGGGGAGAAGCCACTTGCCCAAAGTCACAGAGCTTATAATTGGTGAGCTGATGCTTGAGCTCAGAGCTGTCTGGCCTGAAGCTTGTGTTCCTTTGGTTAGACTGAGGGAAGAGGTCAGGCTGCCTTCCAGGTTCCTGGCTTGAGTGACTTGGAGGTTACGTAACAGGGAGTCTGGGAGGAGAGGGGAGCTGTGGTCTCAGCCCTGCTGAGTTGAGGCATCTGAGGGATAGCCAAGGGAAGGTATCCTCAGACTGTTGGGTCTAGAGCCCGGGAGAAAGGTTTAAGCTAGTGCTGCAGGCTTGGAAGTCTTTACTAGTTAATTAATAATTGAAACCATGGGCATTAATAAGGTTACAGAGAGTGTGGTAGATAAAGTCAATACCAATACCATGAGGAAAGAGCTTGCAGTACCAGGAGAAAGGACTGGGAGGGGAGAGAACCAAGAGGAGGCTGGAGTCTCAAAGAAACTGGGGAGGGAGAAGTTGCAAAGAGGGCTTCATAAACTGCATCTAATGCTAAATAAAGATGAAGGAGATGAGGACTCAGAGGGTCTTCAGCTCTAGTCCTTTGGTTGATAGTGATATTTGTGATCAGTCTGTAGAGTTTCCACTGAGTGAAAAGATGGTTGCCCTGGTTAAGGAATAAATGGAAGAAAGAGAGGCCAGAAGCATGGAATATTAGTTCAAGAAGTTTTGTGTGAAGAACAAGAAAAGGACATTGTAAATTTAGGATAAGAGGCCGGGTGTGGTGGCTTACACCTGTAATCCCAGTACTTTGGGAGGTTGAGGCGAGTGGATCGCCCGAGCTCAGGAGTTCAAGAGTAGCCTGGGCAACATGGCAAAACACCATCTCTACTAAAAGTACAAAAAATTAGCTGGGCATGGTGGCATATGCCTGTGGTCGCAGCTACTCAGGAGGTTGAGGCAGGAGGATCACTTGAACCCAGCAGGCAGAGGTTGTAGTAAGCTGAGATTGCACCACTGAACTCCAGCCTGGGTGACACAGTGAGACTCCATCTCAAAAAAAGAAAGAAAAATGAATTAAATAATATAGGATGGCCGGGCGCGGTGGCTCAAGCCTGTAATCCCAGCACTTTGGGAGGCCGAGACGGGCGGATCACAAGGTCAGGAGATCGAGACCATCCTGGTTAACATGGTGAAACCCCGTCTCTACTAAAAATACAAAAAAACTAGCCGGGCGAGGTGGCGGGCGCCTGTAGTCCCAGCTACTCCGGAGGCTGAGGCAGGAGAATGGTGTAAACCCGGGAGGCGGAGCTTGCAGTGAGCTGAGATCCGGCCACTGCACTCCAGTCCGGGCGACAGAGCGAGACTCCGCCTCAAAAAAAAAAAAAAAAAAAAAAATATAGGATAAGAAAAGGTTGGGGGTGAGGAGAAGGTGGAGGGATATCAAAGGAAGAGAGCTCTTGGAGATAGCATAATGTAGAGTTGTAAGGCAGATGGTAGAAGACTCAAGTATCGAAGGAGACTGAGCTCCACATGCAGAGTGTCACTTGAAAACCAAAACTGATCTCTAGGTGAGAATGTATTTGACTCCTTCTAACTACAAGGAATTAGAAATCAAGTGAGGCAAATAGTGAACCTGAGCAAAGCCCAGAAAGCGAGAAGCGAGCAGGCCTGGCATTACCAGGGAGCTAGAGCCGTCGCGAGTATGGAAACTGTCATCTGATTCAATGACCCTCTTTACTTTTGAAAAAAATTTGAAATTAGGTACAAAACAGGTATTAAAACTTTACTTTCAATTAAACAAGGGCTCCAGAAAGAAAGAAAGTTAGGGTACCAATGGAAAACATACCAACTTTACAATTTTATGCGAGCAGCTGTGTGTTGGGTGGCCTTTACCCGCTGAGCCCTGTCAATATGTGTAAAGCAGGTCTCCTTGAGAGCTATGGCGCAAGTCACAGAGGTGTGGTGCCTGCTCCTGGGATAGCTTTCGTAGGGATCCCAACCACTAGCCACTCCCAAATGTCTGTTGGGGGACACCAAGTAACAAAACTGCCATCGCTGTCTTCTTACACCCCCCCCCCCACACACACACACAACATTCCTCTGAAATGAGCAGAGTGGGGGCTGCATAGAGTGTGGGTCCCAGGGGGGCAATCAAGTTCCAGTCTGTGTTGTTAGGATGTTACTTGGAAAAGTGACAGGAAAAGGAATAAGATTGCAGTGTGAAGATGTTCATTGGCTGGAAAGGAAATGGTTGCGGTCTGTGCTGTGGTGTAAAGAAGGAGAGGCTGGAGAATCCCTGGCTAACCCCAGGCAGCAGGACCAGAGGCCATGGGAGCTGCGAGGTGTGGCCCCCAGGGGTCCAGGACAGCTGCTCCCAGGGTTGTGGGGAGACTCTGCCGGGAGGAAGAGCTGGGACTACCTGTCTGGGGCAAATGGCCTCTCCCTTGTTCCCTGCCATCAGCCCACTGAACCCTCTCTGGGCCCTCAGACTCCCCTCCCCTGCTGCCACCCCTCCCAGCTGGGAATAGGACAAAGGGCAATGTTGAAATCACTTGAAATCCAGAGGAGGGGTCCAGTTCACCCAGGGCTTCTGGACAGGAAGCTACTCCCCACCTGAGGCTGGCTGGATTACCAAGGGGGAGGAGGAAGACGGCAGAACAGTTGGCAAGTGTTAGGCCTCAGGGCAGAGGACTCTGGCTGGGGGGATTCCAGGTAAAAGTTCTCTGTGGTCTGCTCAGATGCTTGTTAGTTATAAAGCTTCATAGGCCATCCCTCTGCTGAAGAGGGAAATGGCCCTTAGGGAAGTGGCGTGTGTGTTCACGCACAGGCATATGTGTGTGTGTTGGCAGAGAGGTGGGATTGAGTGAGAGGTCACTGCAGGTCATTTCTGTGGAGCAATGGGGGTGGGATCATATTGAAAAGGCAGTGCTGATTAACCCACACTCCATGAAGCCCAGCTAATGTTGGCTCTGACCTTCACCACTACCACCACAGCCACCGCCACTCCTGCCTCTCACTCTTCTACTTCATCCTCTTGCCTCATTTGCATCCCTGTTTGTACCCTAGGCCTCACCTCACATTCATTCACCATGTGTTCTAGGCACTGCCATAGGCACTGGGGATACAGTGGGGGACAAAGCGTGGGTTCCCCATGGAGCTCCAGTGGCTTCTCTATACTGGAGCCACTCCTAAGACTAGGGTTCCTGAATTGACACTGCACTCCCAAACCCAAGTGCACAGAGCCAGAACCTTACCACAGCCCCGCCCCCTCCCAGCCCAGCCAGGTCTTGAACTGTACTCCCCCTCGAATCCTGCTGTCACTCAAATCCACTCCATCCCTGCTCCTAACCCCAATTTGTTCTAGTCTGTATAATTGTTAGCAAAACAGCTACTGTGACTGAGGCTTCTTGCAGAACTGGGGCCTCCTTGCAACCCCCAGGACAGTTCAATATATAAAGTCTGTACCGCTCCTATCCCAGGCTGCAGCTACGCCCTGGCCTCAGAGGCGTCTCCGGGGCTTGGGTGCCCTCTAGTGTTCTCTGGGTGTGCAACAGTCCTTGGCTGCAGGAAGGGACAATTCTCTGTCCGGGGGACTGACTGGACTTGTGCCGTGTGAGGGTCCTGAGCACTCAGCTGATCCTCTCCCAAACACTCCAGGGTAACGAGACTCTCATCTGTTTGCAGAAATATCTCAGAACCATCCTCCAAATAGCCTTCCCCTTAGCTCATGGATTTCATAGCTCATTCTGAGCAGATTTTTTTTTTTTTTTAAGTTCAGTGGAAGACCCTTCTGCTGCAATTTTAGCTCCTTCCCTAGTGGAAAGACGGAAGCCAGTTCACCTTTCTCAACAACGCTTTATGCACCAAGAGCTCCACTAGTTGAACTGTGGTCTTTCTTCTACTTCTCTCTCATCCTCCCCTTGTGGTCATTTTGCCCCTCAAATAGAAGAGAGGCAGGACAAGAAGTGAAAAGCAGAAGGGGACGTAGCAGCCTGGAACCTTTATCTTTTTTTAAGAGATCAGGTCTCACTCTATTGCACAGGCTGGACTTGAACTCCTAGGCTCAAGCATTCCTCCTGCCTCAGCCTCCCAAATAGCTGGGACTACAGGCACTTGCCATTGCTCCTGGCTTAGTCCAGAGTCTTGATCCGAGTTTCCTGCAGCATAAAGGAACACAGGGCACTAGAAAGAGGGGCTGGAATTCCTTGAGAATGATCTAGGTCCTTCCCCCAGAGCATTAGCAGGAGAATCAGACCTGCCGCAGACCTCTGGGGTGAGAGGCGAAGGTGAGGCATGGATGTGGGCTCATGAGTGAGGCCAGAGGCTAGCCCTGTGATTGTCTACCTGGACTCACAGTGACAGGCAGGGGCCAACTCTAGGACTGGATACTCCCTTCAAGGCAAGCAGGGAAAGTCCCCTCCTGCTGGGCCATTGGCAAGACTGCTCCTCCTGACACCAGGCCAGGAAAGCTGCCCTCTCCTTTCCCTCTCTGCTGCTCGGAATACACTGGTCTCCATGCCACGCTGGGAAAATGTGGCACAGGACAGTAACTGTGAAACCCACCTCTGATCCTTCAGCTGGACTCTATCTGCGTATCCCTGTCTATCTCATCCTTTTTTATTTTTCCATGGCAATTTCCTTTCTGTGATTATAACATACTTCCCAACCCCATTCATGTTTAGTTTTAGTTTTTAAAAAAGACTAAGCTTTGTCAGCAGCATTTTAAGAACTCTAAACACACACTCCCATTCACACTCACACACTCACACAGGCACACCCACACTCACACTCGTATGCCCACCCTTACACACTATCTCTCTCTCACACACACTCACACTTTTAAAATCCTTTTCCTCCCTCTATGCTTTCTCTCCTCTTTGTTTTGCTTCCTCGGGAAACCTTCCATTCATTGTCCAGCTGTCAGCCGGGACACAACCCAGATGATGGCTGAGGAGCACACAGCACAAGACGAAGCATGATATCCAGAGCTAGCCAGGGCCAGAGACATCAGGTGCAACCCTTCCTCTTACAGATGGGGAAACCAAGTCCCAGGAAGGGAAAGGCAGTCAGCCAAGGTCAGGTGGCTCGATTGTCAACAAACAAACCTGTATCAAGGCAAAGGAAGGCCTGGAGCTCTGAAGTGGGTATGCTCTGCTGGACGCCCCCCTGTTCCGGGGACCCCCTCCTGTTCCCCAGACCCCTCTTCCCTCCTGACACAGCCATGGGAGCAGCTGGCATGACTGTGTCCCTCCCCACCTGCCTCACAAATACCTGTTGGTTTCATTTGTGTGACGTTACTCACCCCTTGTTGTATTCCATCATTTCCTCTAAGACACATCTCAAAGGCATTTCTTCCAAGAATAATTGCTGTCACTTACAATTGCCCCATTTTGTGTCACCCTCCTCTGTTGTGTATTCACTTTGAACCATGGTGATATGTGCGTGATTATGCTACACTTTGTAAATTGTTACTTCAAGTATACATGTTTTTGCCTCTTGAACTAAATTATAAGCTACAAGAAAGGAGAGACCATGCCTTCTGTGTAATGTTTTGAATGCCCACAATAACTGATATTCAGGATGCTTGGTCCAGTGCTGGGATGCCATCAACAATGTCCAACAAATGGCTACATGGATTTGACACTAGAAGCAATTAGCAGTTGCTGACTTCTGAGCCAGGGGAGAAAGAGACTGTCACAGTTGTGTATGGGTTCTGAAAGTCAGGAAGGGTTGGATGAGATGTGGAGAAGGGTATATCTGGGGACCATGAGGCTAGAGAGGATGGGATGGAGGGGAGACCTGGTGGAGAAGTGGAGCTGAGTGGAGGGAGGAGGCTGACACCTGCCATTCTGCATCAGGCCGTATTTGCTGTGTGGACTGACCAGCCCAAGGGGATGCCCAGAGCTCTGGGCCTGGTAGTCTTCTGCCTAGAGATGCTGAGGCCTGGCAAGGCCCCCAGCACATCTTACTCTCAGTGAGCCTTCAGTACTAATCACCTGTGTCTTCTCGGTCCTTCCTTGTGCCCCCCCAGAGCCAAAGGATGAAGTGGAGGTTTCAGACGATGGTGAGTGCAGCCCCTGTCCTTAGGTCAGGCTCTTGGGGTGGAGGGAGCTGAGTGGGGGCATCTGAGGCTCACATCAACCCTGACCCGTGCCCCACAGATGAGAAGGAGCCCGAGGTTGATTATCGGACGGTGACAATCAATACTGAACAAAAAGTATCTGACGTCTACGACATCGAAGAGAGATTAGGATCGTAAGTGCAATGGGAAGTTGTCTCTGGGCTCCCAGGGTGAGGGTGGTGCGGGTCTCACAGTTAGATTCAGTATCTCAGTTTCCTGTTGCTCCCTGGGCCCTGCCTCCTCCCCAGACTGAGAGTCCTGCAGGACCCATGAAAGCATCACTCACCCAGGACTCTGCAGAGTTGCCCATGCGGTCCTGCACTGTCCCAGCTCTGCAAAGGCTGTGGGCAAGTCCTTCCTTTTCCATGCCTCTGTTCAGAGCCCAGGACTAAAGTGAGACACGGGGAGGGGAACAGCACTCACTGGGGCCTGTCGGGGGAGGGCGGGGGGTGGGGGGAGCAGAACGTTAGGGAGAAGAGCTAATGTGTGCTCAGCCTAATACCTAGGTGGTGGGGTGTTAGGTGCAGCAAGCCACCATGGCACACGTTTACCTGTGTAACAGACATACACATCCTACACATGTACCCCGGAACTTAAAAAAATAAAATAAAATAATTTAAAAAATAAAATAAAATGAGAGGACTGGATCAGTTTATCTTTGGTATCCCTTCCATTTGATCCACGGAAGTCAGTGGAGAGGCCGGGCGCGGTGGCTCAAGCCTGTAATCCCAGCACTTTGGGAGGCTGAGACGGGCGGATCACGAGGTCAGCAGATCGAGACCATCCTGGCTAACCCAGTGAAACCCCGTCTCTACTAAAAAAATACAAAAAAACTAGCCGGGCGAGGTGGCGGGCGCCTGTAGTCCCAGCTACTTGGGAGGCTGAGGCAGGAGAATGACGTAAACCTGGGAGGTGGAGCTTGCAGTGAGCTGAGATCCGGCCACTGCACTCCAGCCTGGGCGACAGAGTGAGACTCTGTCTCAAAAAAAAAAAGAAGTCAGTGGAGGCTGATCAGTGCTCACTGTAAAGCAATGCCTGCATTAGTGCTCCGTTAAATGCGCAGCAGTCATCCAGCTCCCTCATGAACTTGGTCGCACTGCTTACTCTGGCTTCTCCCTGGGGCGTGGAGGATAGAGTGGGCTCAGACCCCAATCTTGAGCCAAGCTGTTCACCTGCCCCTAACCCTGTCCCTGGAGGAATAGAAGAGGTGGGAGAGAAAGGAGTTGGACTCCACTTGTATTTCCAGCGGTTTCTGGGAAATGAAGGAGTGATGCAAAGCGGGTAACAGTATCAGAAAGGAGTCAGCGCCATCACAGAGGAGCCCCACTCTCCCCTCTCTCAGCAGTGGGAAGCAGGACCCTGCCTGGGCCATCACCAGGGGATCAGTGGTAGGGAGTGGAAGGAAGGAAGGCAACCGCTCAGTAATTCTCTGCATTTGGGAAGGGCTGTCTCCACCCATCTTCATGGGTTCCACCGCAGGCAGGAGAAGAGATGCCATCAGCCAAGGTTGACAGTAGGTTTGTCAACATTAGAAGTGTGCTTCAAAGGCTAGGTGTGGTGGCTCACGCTTGTAATCTCAGCACTTTGGGAGACTGAGGTGGGAGGGTTGCTTGAGATCAGGAGTTTAAGACCAGCCTGGACAACATAGTGAGACCCCATTTCTACAAAAAAATGTTTAAAGATAAGAAAAAACAAAGTGCCTCATTGCTCTAGAGCAGGAGTCTGGGCCTTTCATAAAGGCCTATGTCTTAGATTTTATGGGAAATATGTCTTTGTCATAACTACTTAGCTCTGCCACTGTAGTGCAAAAGCTGCCATAGACAACATGCAAACAGCCAGGCAGGGCTGTGCTCCAATAACACCTTACTTATAAAAGGAGATGGACCAGATCTGTCCCATGGGCCATAATTTGCCAACCCCAAGTTAGTGGAAAGCTTGGCTAAATGTGGCTTTTCTGTCTTCCTCCTTTCATTTGCAGTGGGAAATTTGGACAGGTCTTTCGACTTGTAGAAAAGAAAACTCGAAAAGTCTGGGCAGGGAAATTCTTCAAGGCATATTCAGCCAAAGAGAAAGAGAATATCCGGCAGGAGATCAGCATCATGAACTGCCTCCACCACCCCAAGCTCGTCCAGTGTGTAGATGCCTTCGAAGAAAAGGCCAACATCGTCATGGTCCTGGAGATGTGAGTGGCTCACTGCCAGCAGCCGGGACACTGCAGGGAACCCCCAAATGTGTCTCCCCTACTGCCCTACCCCAGCTACCTCTGCCCCGAGATGGAAAGCACTGCAGATAGGAGTGTGATATTTAAGATGCTCACCAGCCATACAGCCAGGCCTGACCAAACAGAACCGAAGGTCTGTGCACAGTGCTGGCCCTGAGCCTCTGAGCACCAGCCCAGCTGCAGCCCTGTGCTTATTTCCAAAACAAACCGGTAGATCTTTGAGGACCCTGGCACCTTTCTCGCCCTCATCTCCCCATGAAAGGGGCAAAGCTACCCCTAGGCTTCTTGGTTTCATTCAGGGGCATTCTCACCTGAAGGTGGTTTAGAATCAAAGGGGAGGGACAGGGCGGCTTCCTGACTTCCCCATGAAAGATAAGCGGCACCCCGGCTCAGGGCTCAAAATCCAGGATGGAAGCCTTGCTCTGGTCCTCAGTCCCCTCCTATGTTTCCACATGTCCCAGGTCTACTCTTGTTGGTACTGTTTTGACTTCTCACTCATTAAAGAGTGGTGCTTTCCCTGTGGGGTTGTACAAAGGCAGGGAGATGGATCAAATGACCTCCAGCCAAGGCTTTCCCAGAATCCATTGTTTCTTCTGCACCTGAATCCTCCACCTCCCTCACCTCTGAGCTGCTGGTGCATGTGTGTACACACACACACACACACACATGCACACACACACAGTCAATCATGCACACTGGCATCAGCAAGCCAGGCATCCCCCACAGCATCTGCATTCTTAACAGTTTCCTTTTTTATCTGAATTTTTAGAATATATGCTACAATCACCTCAAAAAATATTAGGAAATACACAGTGAAAAGTCTAATTTCCACCATTATTCCTGTTTATCCTTTCCTAAACACCACCACCATCACCAACATGAATGGACAGTTTTATTGGCTTTTATCTGTATCCTTCCAAAGTTTCTTTATGAAAACATAGGTGTATAAACACACACACACACACATATTCTTATTTTCTTGCCTTTTAACACAAAAGGTAACTTCTTATACTCACTATCATATACTTTGCTTTTTTAGTTTGGTTTGGTTTGTTTGTTGTTGTTGTTGTTTGAGACAGAGTCTCACTCTGTCGCCGAGGCTGGAGTGCAGTGGTGCCGTCTCGGCTTATTACAACCTCCGCTTCCCAGGTTCAAGCGATCCTCACACCTCACCACAGGCTCACACCACCTTGCCCGACTAATTTTTGTATTTTTGTACAGATGGGGTTTCACCATGTTGCCCAGGCTGGTCTCGAACTCTTGGGCTCAAACGATCCATCTGCCTCAGCCTCCCAAAGTGCTGGGATTACAGGCGTGAGCCACCGCACCCAGCCTACTTTGCTTTTTCAGCGAATTAGTATGGGAGTTAGTCCCATCTCACTACCGAGTGAGCTTTCTCATTCTCACAGCTCTGTGGGGTTTTGTTGTGTAGAAAATCACAATTTATTTCAGCAGCCTTCTTTTGATAAGAGATTGGGATTGGGCGATTTCCAGCCTTTTGCTTTTACAAACAAGCATTGTTTGTAACCTTGTACCCACATCTTTTCACTCATGCCTGTGAATATCTGTAGGATAAACTCCCAGAAGTGAGGGAGAGCTGGATTAAAGGGTATGCACATTTGAAGTCTTTAGAGATATTTTGAAATTGCTTTCAATATCCTTGAAATGCTCATCCTGAACTTTGGGGGTCTCTGTCCTTTGGTGGGGGCTCTATCAGCATCTTGGAATTCTTTTCCAGGAAAGTTGAAGCCAGTAAGACATCCCCAAACTGTAGATATGAGTGGAGTATTAGTCTTTTCTCTCCCCTCATGCCATTAACATTCTGGCACACAAGTATTTCCTTTCAGTATGTGTTCCTTAGGAAAGGCAGTAGTAGTTACGAGTGTAGGCTTGAGTCAGATGAACCTTACTTCAAATCCCTGCTCTACTTCTAACTTGTTATTTGACCTTGAGTAAGTTATTCTATTGTACCAATCCCTAGTTGTATTATCCATAAATGTAGATATGATGCCTGCCTTCAGGAACACTGTGGGATTCAATGCAATAATGCATATAGGGCACAGTACTCTATAATGGGAAATTATTGTTAGTAGTATGATACATTGACTTTTTTTGTATCCTGGTTTCTTTCCATTTAAAAGTACTTTTTGAGCATTTAACTTCCAACAAGGTGTTGTGGAACAAATCCTCCCTAGTATTCAGGAAGCCTGGCTTCAGTTTCTGCTACTGTTGAGTCATGATTTTACAATTGTCAAATCCTACCAGCACAAAGAAGTACTTGGATTGGAACAGTCGATCTCAAGACGCCCCTTTTGGTTATAAAATTCTACTATTTCGTGGAACCATAAAAGATGTGGTGAAGAATTTCCATTCATATCTTAAAATCTACATTCAGCCCCAAATTCAAACGTTCCTGCCCATTTTCAGGAAATACATAGCCCATGTCTGTGGCCTCATTCTTTATACCCTCACAATAGCCCCGTGGGCTGCATCTTTTCCCATTTATTCTAGAACAGGTTGCTTAGTCTAGGCAGTATGGGCATGTGAGGACATGTGGAGAAATGTCCTATCTTTAGTTAAACCTTGAGCAGGTTCTTGAGAGGGTGCAGGAGTCACAGGGCCTGGGGAAGGCTGGGCAGCAGCACCAGTGGGCAGAATACCATACTTAGCTTGGAATTGGAAGTTGGCAAGCTGGATGGAAAAAGCAAAGAGAAAATGTAAGAAAACTTCAGCTGGTCTGGCTTTCATCCCTCTACCCCATGCCTCCCCCGTGGACAGGAGCAGGTCTTCCATGCCCAGATACCAGAAGATTTGCCTGCACTTGGGACCACGGCCAGGTCGCCAAGAGTAGGAACTTGGTAAGAACTCAGTCAACCAAAGAAGAAGGAAACAGGTTCATACTCCATCTATACATCCCTTCCAGCTTAAACACTCTAAGACTTGACCACTGAGAAGGGAAAGGATGATTTTCACCAGTGCAATGTGCTACCCTTGTTGGATGGAGAAACTGAGATTAAAAGAAGGATGATGCCTGGGGATAGAAAAATGGAAATATATTCCAGGGTCCCAGCCTTAAGTTCAGTTGCCTCAGATCTAGTGGGAAATAGTAATGAATGTGTCTTCAGATTTCTGACTTCTGATTACTGGATGAGCCCCCACCATATAGCAGTTGGTCTGACACAGCGATTCTTTCAGACCCCTGACCTACTTGGGCTTGTCCTTTTGGAAGTGCTTGGGACATTCCAGGTGGTGGCGGAACCCTGAGCATTGAAGACGATGTGAAGTTTAAGCTGTGTCATCCATGGCTCATCTCATGTTTGTGCTACTATTAGCAAAATTTATCAAAGAACATTCCAGCTGGCTGCCATGGGGCAAGGAGCAGAGGGTCTCGAGTCCCCTGACAGCACAATTCCTTCTTGCTTCCTATGAGCCAAGGTCTAGGGTTTGGGGGATGAATCTGATTCCTTAGGATAGGGATCACTTATTTATTTAGTCATTCGCTCACTCACCGTTAATTTATTAAGCCTAATCTTGGCCCTTGGCATCCCATTTCTGTGGGTGGCAGTTTCTGTCTATCAAACCAATATTTTCCAACCATAGCATTGAGTAATTTGAAAAGAAACCCACAGAACCATTAATCCTGCCTGTTTAACCCCTTCCATCTTAGAAAGTTGAACCATAGGAACAGTTTTCAAAATATATTATGTCTGAATAGGGTTGAACCTATTTGAATTTATATTGAATAGGTTTCCTCCAGAAATGTAGCAGGGATTATCTCCATGGCTCAGATTCCCACCACTCATTGCCTCAGACGTTCCCGAGGGCATTGAAAACAATGGTTGCTTGCTTTCTCACAATATTTAAAATTTAAATGTAAACATTTTGGAGCACCTCGTCTGTGCCAAATATATTTGGAGGCAAGTAAGGGTCTAGAGATGAGCCCGCCACCTATGACATGTTCAGAACTTCAAGGCAAAGCCAACTTGACACAGAAAGTGCAGAGACAAGGCCACGGACATAAGGCCATGGAAAGTGCAGAGACAAGGCTGTGGACATAAGGCCATGGAAGGTGCAGAGACAAGGCTGTGGACATAAGGCCATGGAAGGTGCAGAGACAAGGCCGTGGACATAAGGCCATGGAAAGTGCAGAGACAAGGCCGTGGACATAAGGCCATGGAAAGTGCAGAGACAAGGCTGTGGACATAAGGCCATGGATGCCCAGTGAGGGAAAGATCATTCCATGTGAGGAAATGGGGAGTGACTTTTTCAGAGGGTGTGAATTTCAGCTGGCCTCCCAGGAGTGGTAGTTGAGTAAGCCAGTATTTCTCAAACTTGTCTGATCATAAGGATGACCTGGAGTAATTATTACAAATATAGATCCCTAGATCTCTCCTAAGACTTTCTAAATCAAAATCTCCAGAGGAAGAGCTTGGGAATTTATATTTTTAATAAGAGCCCCAAGTGATTCTTTACATAGAAAATTGATCATCGATATTGAGCATTGACTGTGTGCCAGACACTTCCAAGCACTTTACCTGTGTTGACTCATTTAGTGTTTGGAGCCACCCTGTGAGGTGGGGCTGTTTTTAATCTGCATCTTACAAATGAGGAAAATGAAGCACCGAGATGTTAAGAACTGGCTGAGACCTAAGAATGTAGATGAGAGTTTGACTTGGAGCCCTGGTAGAGAGCAATAGAAATGGAGGGCATGAGGACAAGAGCACCACCTGCTGGCCATTTGCGGACCTCCTTCTCAGATGGGTTTTAAAGTGTCAGTTCTAGCTCCCTCCAACTGTCACTGGCACAGACTGACCTTCTCCAGCTCAGCCCTTCCAGAAGTGAGTGTGTGTGTCACGTGGCAGAGGCTGTGGTATGCTGGGCCCCACAGTGCATCCCTGTCTCTGTCCTGCAGGGGTCAGTGACAAGATCCACCTAGCCCACCGCAGCTTATCAGACAATAAGTAAGAAGTGTTGAGCACCTTCTATGTGTTAGGCGTGATACTTTCCAAAGGCTCCTACATTCCTAAGAACTATGAGGCAGGGATAGATAAGGAAACTGGGACTCAGAAAGGTTAAGCAACTTGCCCAGTGTCACACAGCTCATAAAAGGCAGCAGCAGGATTCAAACTCAGCTCCTTTCCTCTTCATGAGGACTCTCTGTAGGAGAGGAAATACCCTTGCAAGAGGACAGGCCCAGAACCCACCCAGCCTTGTTCAACTGGTGGACCTACAGACCACTGTAGAAACATGAGCTTATGCCTGGGTGACAGAGCGAGACCCTGTTTCTACAAAACATTTAAAAAATAAGCCAAGTGCGGTGGCACATACCTGTAGTCCTAGCTACTTGGGAGGCTGAGGCAACAGGATGACTTGATCCCGGGAGTTCAAAGTTATGTTGAGCTATGATCACAGAACTGCACTCAAGCCTGGGTGACAGAGCAAGACCCTGTCTCAAAAACGAAGGAAAGGAAAGGAAGGGAAGGGGAGAGGGGAAGGAGGGAAGGAGGGAGGGAAGGGAAGGAGGGAGGAACAGAGGAAGGCAGGCAGACAGGCAGGAAGGACGGAAAGAAGAAAGGAAGGAAGGAAGGAAGGAGGGAAGGAAGGAGGGAAGGAAGGAGAGAAGGTTGGTTATAAGCCAGACATGATGGCTTATGCCTGTAATCCCAGCACTTTGGGAGGCTGAGGTGGGATAATCTCTGGAGGCCAGGAGTTCCAGACCAGCCTGGGCTCCCCTTCTCTCCTCCTTCCTTTCCTTTCTTTCGCTTTTGAGACCGGGTCATACTCTGTCACCCAGGCATGAGTGCAGTTGTGTGATCATAGGTCAACATAACTTTGAACTCCTTGTCTCTACCAAAAAACAAAAAAAAAATTGAAAAAGAAAAAAAGAAAAAGTGAGCTTACTGATATCTGGGTGCTGCATAAGTTACCAGAGAGATGCTTTAAACTTGCTAAGCAGAGACCAAGAAAGGTGGGTCAGAGGGCTAGGACAGGGGAACAGAGAGGACTTGTGCAACTCAGGCGGCGGGCCGTGCATTTGCACTGAAGGGCGATATGCTGATGGCTGAGACCCCAGGGCAGTCCCTAGCAGAGGATGCATGCCTGTGGCTGCAGAAGCCAAGTTGACTAGACATAGCCAGGATCCAAAGCCTATCCCGGTAGAAAGGATTACACAGCTGGGGCAAGGAAGAGGTCCAGGGGAGACCAGCTAATTATGACTTCAGGGAGTAAACCAATACTATAGACCTAGCCAGGGTAAGCAGATCTGTCACAGCTGTAGGTATAATGGGTTATAGCCAACTAATTTTAGAAAATTTGCTGAGGCTTATTATTGAAGATTGAAGGTATTTTTCCGTTCCTGGCTATGCAAAACAAATGCTTGTGGTAACTATGAGTATTTTGAACTTGAGTTCCCTGTGACTAAAAGACACACTAGGGCACAAGAATGTTCCCTTAGGCATGTGTGGTCATTTGAGGGAAAGAGACTGTTCAGAGGTCACTCTTTTTGTTAAGAAGATCATGTCTGGATCTCTCTGTTCACACCCAACCCTGAAACTGCCTAGCGTAGATGGTTCCCTGAGTCTCCAGTAGCTTAGAGGGTGCAGGGCAGGGTTCCCTGATGGGAAACCAGGAGGCCCTGACCCTTCTTCCATGTTGGAAGGGTGGGGGATTCAGGAAGTGCCCATCAGCCCCATTGCCTGGGCTTTCCTGCCAGTTTCTCCTACCCCCAGCCTACTCTGACCAGACTCCCTGCCAGCCTGGCCTCCATGAGCTTGTGGCCTGACCACCCCGTGCACGTGTTCCTGGTGTTCCTGCAGCGTGTCAGGAGGTGAGCTGTTTGAGCGCATCATTGACGAGGACTTCGAGCTGACGGAGCGCGAGTGCATCAAGTACATGCGACAGATCTCGGAGGGGGTGGAGTACATCCACAAGCAGGGCATCGTGCACCTGGACCTCAAGCCGGAGAACATCATGTGTGTCAACAAGACGGGCACCAGGATCAAGCTCATCGACTTTGGTCTGGCCAGGAGGCTGGGTAAGGCTCATTTCCCACGGACACCAGCGTGTATTGCAGTGGCTGTTTCCTCTCACACTAAGTGTGAGAGGAAATGTACAATATAGGGGTTAAATCCGAGACCGTGAAGACTTCTCAGGTTCAAATCCTGCCCCTACCACATACTGGATGTGACAGTAAGCCTCCAATTCGCCATCAGAAAAGTGGGATCATAGTAGGGCCTAACTCACAGATTTGTTAGGAGTATCAGATGTGTTAATACAGGTAAAGGGATGGGAAGAGTGCCTTGCACATAGTAAGTCTGCTTAGGTGTTAGTGTGCATATGATGATGATTATCCCCTTTTGTTTTTCACTCTGGTGCCATTAGCAGCAAAAGTCATTTTGGTGATGGTGGCTCTGTACATCTGCATCATACTGTACAGTTTCTAGAGCACTTTCACATGAAAAATAATCCCTGTGATTCTCACCATGAGGTGGGCAGGGTAGATTTTATGAGCCCCATCTTGCAGACTGGGAAACAAGGGTTCACAATAGCTTTGCCCAGGAGGTCCCACTGTGAGCCAGGGGATGTGCTGGGGTTGGAACAAGGACCCCAGACCTTGCTGAGAATGCTCTGCAGCACCTCTGACTCTTAGGTTAGCCAGGAGAGAGGTCACGGGGGAGGCGGTCAGGGTCTCAAGGCCAGCCCTGAAAGCATTTTGGTAGGTGCCTGCCTGGCTCACATTCCGCCTGCATACAGCCTGCCTCTGCAGCCCTTTGATGTCCCAGTGATTGAGGAAACAGCTTCATCCTCCCTTCTCAGCCACTGCCCTGCTAGCAAGCAGCCCTAGGGCTGGGGTGAGCTGGCTTTATTTCACCACCCTGCAGGGAGTAGAAAGGAGGGGCCAAATGAATGCCACCCAATAAATGTCTCCTAGGACACTCAGTGCTGGCTGAGGCTGTGCTGGTCATAAAGAGGAAAGGGTCAAGGTGGGGGGTGAGGTTCCAATAGACCACGACTGGTCTGGTAGTCAGCGCAGTCCGGTGAAAAGCCCACCTCGGCATTGGGTGTGTGTGCCTGCTCTGCTCACTCCTGCCAACGGGACAGGGTAGAGGCAGTGACTGGTGTACAAGGCCTGCCTTTGAACAGTGACCACCAATAAATTAAATGAATAGAGAGGCCGCTGTCCTCAGGAGTCAGCAGTGTCAGAGCCCAGGGAACACAAGGTCCAGGTTCCACTGGTGAGGGATATTGTGGGAACCACCATGTCCACCAAGGACCAGAGAACTGGGAAGAGGCTAAAATGTAGCAGAAAGGGCTGAGAGGCAGGAATTGGAGCAGAACTTTCACATCTGAGGGCTGGTAAGTGCTTTGTTTTAGAACATTTGCTGTGAGCTCTGCGAAGTTAAGGGAGACCATAGGTACCTGCCTTTTGCACATATTAACAGGCATCTCTGGTCCTTTATGGCCAAGAGGTACCACCCTGGGGTTGAAGCCTCTCCCAGCTACCCTCCCAGCAGCTCCTGGAGGACAGCCATGAAGCTGTGTGAGGAGTAGGAGAGGCAGGAGGGAGGAGCGGTGGTAAGCATGGCTCAGGAGTCGGACTACCTGGGCTTGAGTCCTGACCACCACTTGTTAACCAGGTGGGGAAATCACTGCACTTCCCTGGGCCTCACTCACTTCCTCAGCAGCATGGACATTATACCTACCCCTTAGGGTTGGTGAGAACCCTTGTAAAGCTGCCAGCAGGGTACATAGGACATAGTGAGTGCTAGAGATTATTATTCAGCATAAGTCACAGTCCCTGCCTAGGGAAACTAACTCATGAGAGAGACAGACTCACAAAAAGACCATTCAGGGGCAGGTGCTTTAATGGCCTCTTCTCCCCCTGCCCAACCTGAACAGGACATTTCAGGTGAGTGTGCGGTTCGTTGGTTTCACTGGTGTGTTGATGCACCTGTTTAACAAGGAGGTCAGATGTCTCTGTGCCTGTTCTCTGTGCCGAAGCCTGTGTCTGGCCCCTCCCAAGTTGGGGTCAACACACAGATTCGGGCAGCTGCTGGCCTCAAGTGGGCTCCGTGATGTGCTGGCAATTTATCCCTCTCCATCCTGGTTTCAGAGAATGCGGGGTCTCTGAAGGTCCTCTTTGGCACCCCGGAGTTTGTGGCTCCTGAAGTGATCAACTATGAGCCCATCGGCTATGCCACAGACATGTGGAGCATCGGGGTCATCTGCTACATCCTGTGAGTCTCGGGGCACTTGGTGGACCGGTGGGTGGGGGCTGGGGTTTCCACAGGAGGGTCCCCAGACTGCCCTGCCATTGTCATGATGGGGGGCCTGCCCCAGAGTCAGGAGGGTGGCAGGCTCCCCTCCCATCCCTGGCAGCCCACCCTGCTCCTGGGCTCCCAGGAAGTCAGCAGCCTGCATATTCTGTAGCATCATGTAACGACACATGCCGAGATCCCCATTCTGGGAGCTCACTGTCCCCAAGGCTGGCCAGCCTGTGGCCTTTGGTCAGAAGGATGGGAAATGTGGCTGGCACCAAATAATAAAACTTCACTTGTGTGGCTACACAAAGAAGGAGGGCAGGAGGCCAGGGGCGTATCTCTGGGCATCCTCATTGTCTTCAGGGCATAGCACTCCATCCTTATGGCATGGGGACCCCAACTACCAGCCTCATCTCTGAGTCCAGTATATGGATGAATTAATAAACACTATTGACGATCGAGCCTTCAATGGGACGAACAGACAAAAGACAGTAACACAGTAATTAGAACTGAAAAATCAGGTGGGAAATCCAAAGCCATTTCAATAAACAATACTGTAGGAGAGGGGAGGTCAGCCATCTAGGCCAGTGCTTCACAAACATTAACATGCCTGACTCACCTAGGCAGCTCCTTACATTGCAGAACTTTTGTTCAGGTCTGGGTGACCTGAGATGCCACATTTCTAACAGGCTCTAGGTCTGCGACTGTGCTGGTTCAATGACTGCGCTCTGAGTAACAAGGCTGGAGAACACTCTCTCGGTGGGCTCTGGCTGCTTTAGTTCCTGAAGCCCCAGGGTGCGGACATCATCAGCCTCAGAACTTGTGTGGCAGCTCCTGAACCTGTGTGGCCACATGCAGTTATGGGATGGTGTCCCCAAAGATGCAGATGTGTATGCTTTCATTCGATAATGTTTTTACTGTCAGAACAAGAGGAAAAATCTAACATTTTCAAAGAAAATTAGGAAGATCTCTAGGAATACTTTCTTAGCCCGCTGGGGCCTTCAGACCCCAATGTGAGAAAAGGCTCTGGGTGATTCTGATGCACAGCCAGATTTAGAAGCCAGTGTTACAAAAGCTTTAGCAGAAGTGGGGTGACTTTTGTGCAATGTGACTTTTTCACGTGCTCAGGAGCTTTACTCACTGTGGCCTGTTAGGACAGTCCCCTCAGTGGAACCTGCGCCACAGGCATTGTAGCCCAGTTATCCCCTTTCCTGCCTGGAATTAGCCGCACCACCACAGCCTCCCCCAGATCAGCAGAAAACCCCGGGCCAGGTGTGCATTGCCTTGCCTGTCTCCCTGCTCCGCCCCCTCCTAGAGAAGGGGCGCTGACAAGTGAAGACAGCAGCTGGACCGAGCTTGACTCCTGGCTCCCTAGATAAGTAAGGAATAGCAGGGTAGGGGGCAGGGCCAGCCTGCCCCTTTGAGGGTGGCCCCAGGCCTGGGCAGTGCTAACCTCTGGCCCCCGGAAAAACACCAGACCCTTGAAAAGCAGTCCTTGGTCAGCTCTCTCTGTTCAGCCCCAGCTGCCCTGTGGTCTGGCTTGGTCGCAGGGTCCCCCTCCAGCCGTCATGGAGACTTGCCTTACTCTTGATTCTTTAGTGAGTTTTCCCACTGCTGTGGCATCAGGATCTTCTTCAGCTACAGATTTTCACATAGGACCTTGTTTGATCCTCAGAACAAACCCAAGAGTGGGTCATGGCAGGGATTCAATCTTCATGTGGCGTTGAGGTGACAGGGGCCAAGGAAGCCCATGTGGCTGCCCACTTCCCACAGTCGGGCCGGGGACCAGCCGTCTCAGTTTGCCAGAATATAGGACTTTTGATGCTAACATGGGAACAGTCCCAGGCAAACCAGGACAATTGGTCTGTGACAGAGCAGTGACTAGACTGCCCACTAAGTTTTCACCAGTGTAACCTCTACCCAGATCAAGAAACCAAGCACTGCCAGGCCCCCACAGCCCTCTGGCGCCCCTCCCTGTTACCAACCCCCAGAGGTCACCATTACCCTCATGGCTAATGTCAATGAAATAATACAGAAAGAAGTGTCTGGCTTTTTTTGCTTGACATCGTTTGTAAGATTCATTCATAGTACTATGCGTCATTGTAGACTGTTTATTCTCAGTGTTACGTAGTATCCCATTGTGTGAATATAATCCAGTTAATTTATCCGTTCTGCTTTGATAGGCTTTTGAGTGGGTTCCAGTTTGGCCATTGGAAGCATTCTGTTCATGTGTTTCAGTGAACATATTTGTACATTTCTGTTGGATGTATAATCTAGAACTAGAATAACTGGGTCATAAGGGCACTTTATTGTCAAATGAGAGTTCTTTTAGGTGGAGGAACATAGTAATTTGGGCACTATGCTACCTTGTTTACCAGATTACTTTTAAAGCAAAGACCAAGAACTAGGGCAGAGTTTTGGAAATGGGGAGAAGATAGTTTTGATGCTGCAGGTGCTTGGGCAGGGGGTGTCAGGAGGGAGGAGGGGTGTGTGTGGCAGGGACCCAGGCCAGGTGGCACAGACTCAGCCTGGATCAATCCTGTGCCACATCTTGGCTCCTGGACCCCCACTGTGAGCCACTGCCCTCTGGGGCTTTTCCAGGCTGACTCTCTCAGCATGGATGGAAGTCAGGGAGTTCCCCTCCCAAGTCAGGGCTCTCAGCAGAGACTCGTGCTGGAAAAAAACGTTCGCGCCAAGGAGGTGGTATCTTTTAAGCTCCTGCTATGCAGAACTCTGGAACCACTGCTGGGAGCACCCAAAAGAGGCTCTCTGGTGGCCCTCATGGCATCTTCTGCCCCACTCTGTCCCTCTCTGTGGAGCCCAGTCATCTGTGGGGCAGTCCCTGTCTGGGCAACTTCCACCTTTGTAGCAGAGAGCCCCTCCTGTTCTCCTTTCTGAGGCCAGTGAGAGATGGAGAGGCCAGGGAGTTGGAAGGGAAGGCAACAGAGCGTGTCACCATAGGATGATGTGACTTTACTCTCTCACACCCAGCCCAGCCATCAGGGCAGTTCCTGGCCCTATAGGGAAGGAGAAGATGGGGTCGTGGAGCCCCCACACTCTCACCCCAGATCCTGAAGGGAGATAGTAGGTTGTGTGAGACCTTCTGAAGTTAGCAATAGCCATGTGGTGTCTGGCAGGAAGTGAGAGTACCAGAGAGCTGGAGGCCACACTTCCATATGGAAGAAATCCTAAGCCTGCCTCTGTTTAAGAGCACTCCTCCCACTGCTGTCTCCCTCCCCTACTTCCTGGACTTGGTACTTCCTTACTGCCTGTGGGGAGGCCACAACAGCTCTTTTCCGTGCCCTTTCCTCACCCTACTTCACAATGCCTTCTCCAGCCTCCCTCAAGCCAGAGTGAACCAGCAATGGCTGCTCTGCTTCCTCCTCCTGCCTCTTCCTGACCAGGCCCAGCAGCACAGCCTTCCCATTCATGCTTATTTGTTTGTCCAACACCCACCATGGTGCAGACAGCTGTCAGCTGTCCCTCCCCACCCTGGTATGTGGTCGGGAGATGCCAAGAGGGAGGAGAGGTGTGTGTGGCAGGGAAGCAGGTCAGCTCTTCTGGTGACAGCTGCCCAGTCAGCTGAGGAGGGGTCACAGTACCGGGGCATCAGGGCCTCCTCAAACCAGGGTCTGGCTGCAGGGCTCCTCAGCCAGATCCAGTAACCTCTGCCTTCCCCACCCGGGGCTGCCACTGCCCTCTCTGCTGCTGAGCCTGGAAATGAGCTTTGATTCCAGCCCTAGGATCCCTGCTCCCTTCCCAAGCCCCGCCACCACCTTCAACTTTTACTAACAGAACTAAACCCCAGGTCGCTGCTTCCTCGGCCAGTCCACAAAATGATGCACAGCTCTTCCTGTGGACCTGCTCAGCCCTCTCAGCTCTCCCACCAGAGTAGCAGATGGCTAATATGGATAAAAGACTAACCCCTTCCTAGCAGTCAGTAGTTCCATCAGCAGATGTGTGGTCCCCTTAGCTGGCCACTGATACAGTCGGGGCATCTGTCTGCTGCTTGAAACACAGCACAGAAGCCAGGTGTAGTAGTGTGCACCTGTGGTCCCAGCTACTCAGGAGGCTATCATGGGAGGATCACTTGAGGTCAGGAGTTCAAGACCAGCCCATTTCTTAAAACACACACACACACACACACACACAGAGAGAGAGAGAGAGAGAGAGAAAGTGTAGTCCAAGAGGCATTTCTGCACCCTCTGCTCTCCTAACTTTCTGCCCCCAGAGCCAAACAGGCCTCTACATCAGATTCCCTGGGGGAATTTCTTTTGCAGTGAGCTGAGAATTAAGAAATTAGAATGACCTGCATTCATGACCAAAGACTAGTATTTGACCATTAAAAATCAATGTGTAGAGTCTGTCTGTACTTGTTACATCCAGTGAAGAAAAAGTAAAGCATCCAAGGACTTGCCCAGACTGATTACAGTTTTGTGAAAAACAGATCAGTCGATTAGTTAAAAACTAGAGGAGACCAGGGAGATAAAGAGGTGTTTTAATACTAACATTATTTATTGACCGATTGATTTTTTTTAACAAATAATGACTGTTTTCTAGCTGGGCGCAGGGGCTCATGCCTGTACTCCCAGCAATTTGGGAGGCCAAGGTGAGTGGATGGGCTGCGCTCAGGAGTTTGAGACCAGCCTGGGAAACATGGCAAAACCCCATCTCTGCAAGAAATACATAAGGTAGCTGGGCATGGTGGCGTGCACCTGTGGTCCCTGCTACTCAGGTGGCTTAGGTGGGAGGGTCACCTGAGCCTGGGGAGGTTGAGCCTGCAGTGAGCCATGATCATGCCACTGTATTCCAGCCTGGGTGACAGAGCGAGACCCTGTCTCAAAAAAATAAAAAATAATAATAATGACTATTTTCTAAATATAAAGACAAGGCTGGGCGCAGTGGCTTATGTCTGTAATTCCAGCACTTTGGGAGGCGGAAGTAGGAGGACTGCTTAAGCTCAGGAATTTGAGACTAGCCTGGGCAACATGGTGAAACCCCATCTCTACCAAAATACAAAAAATTAGCCAGGTGTGTTGGCACGCACCTGCAGTTCCAGCTACTCGGGAGACTGAGGTGGAAGGATCACATGAGCCCAGGAGGCAGAGGTTGCAGTGAGCTGAGATGACTACTGCACTCCAACCTGGGCAACAGAGCAAGACCCTATCTCAAAAAAAAAAAAAAAAAATTAAAAGACATGATCCTTATGCAAATTTTAGCAATAAAGAAAAACTTCCCCAAAAAGGTTTTTAAAAATCCTCTAAAACCCCACCATCTAGCAACAGCATTACTGAAAATTCGAACACCCTCTTTGTCAACACGCTGTGTATGTATTCCATTTTTTATTCTAGACACGTGCTCTTTAATAGGGAGCATGCTGGGGGAACTTGGGCAGGCGAGGAGCCAGGCAGGGCGAGGAGAGTATTTCAGATGAATAGGCTGCCAAGAAGGAGGAGCGCCAGAGGCCAGAGGCGAGGAGGCTCTCCCTGACTGTGCCCAGAGTTGCAGAGATTAAGACCTATCTTTGCAGGATTACAGTTCCTAATAAGGAAAGGAGGTTTGCAGAAGGGGAACTTTCTGCATTCCACAGCAGGGTTGTTTGCTTTTCCTGCCATCTTTTGGAGTACTGCCGGACTTCCCCGCTCTCTGTTTCCAATGGAAAATGTAAAGAAGCAGCAGGTGGCTGACAGGCAAGAGACAGGCTGCTTCCTGAAGGGGCTTGCATGGGCCACATGGGGGTCAGGGTCACAGAGACGGAGAGAGCTGGGAGGCCCCTAGGAAATCTAGCCTAGTCCTCTTGATGTATAAAAGGAGAAACTGAGGCCCAGAGAGGGGAAAGGAGCAGCAGATAACAGTGCAGACTCTGGGACAGGTAAATGCCCACCCTTCCCTCATGGGGACATGACCGAGAATGATTCTCTTTGCCTTCTTAAAACATAAATCAGGGTCTTGCTTTAAAAATATCCCATCCACAAAAACCTATTTTTCAGAAACACAAATATATTGATTAGGATGAGACAATTCACATTGTAAAAGCTTTCTTCTCTTTACAAAAGTTTTCACTAGAGGTTTCCTCCCATGGCAAGCTTTTTCTCCCAGTATTTCAAGTGGGTTTTGTTCTGTCAAACTCAACCAAAGCCTTACTCCTGAAGCTGTCAGTGCTTGGCTTATGATGATGGATTCATAAGCATTTGGGAGAAGAGACATTGGTAAAGCCCTAACTTGATGGGTTGATGGCAGGAGGGCCCCAGACCCATCTCTCTCTCTCTCTCTCTCTTTTTTTTTTCTTTTTTTTTCTTTTTTGAGATTGAGTTTTGCTTGTTGCCCAGGCTGGAGTGCAATGGCACAGTCTTGGCTCACTGCAACCTCCACCTCCAGAGTTCAAGCGATTCTCCTGCCTCAGCCTCCTGAGTAGCTGGGATTACAGGTGCTCGCCACCACGCCCAGCTAATTTTTGTATTTTTAGTAGAGACAGGGCTTCACTGTGTTGGCCAGGCTAGCCTTGAACTCCTGACTTCAGGTGATCCATCCATCTCGGCCTCCCAAAGTGCTGGGATTACAGGCGTGAGCCACCATGCCTGGCCCCCAGACCCATCTCATGGGGCTCAGCTGAGGTCAGGGCAGGAACAGCTACATAATTTGCAACATAAAAGGTGGGGCCACTTGTTCAAACCTTATTGAGAATCTTGAGATGACAGCAGCAGAGCATTAAACCAAGCACAGGGCCTGTCTAAGGGTGGGACTCTGGGCAACTGTGCAGGTCAAACACCCATGAGGCTGACTCACGAGGCCCGTGTGAACAGTGGGGTGGGTTGTTGCTATGAAGGTGAGGTGCACAGAGGTGAGAGGTAAGGTCAATACGCCGCAAATCTGATCTATTTTATTTTGAAATTCCTTACCTTATAAAGTTTATTTGGCTTCAGCTGCTGGTCACAGAGTCATTCCTGCACTCACAGCTTGGTGAGGGAGTGGAGTCTGGGCATGGACTGTCTCCTTACTGTGGACCAGGCCTGGTGCCAGTGCTGAACACTGCAATTTACTTCATCTTCACAGAAATGTTAGGATAGTATAGCATTTAAGAGGACAGGCTCTAGAGGCAGATACCTGGGTTCCAGTCTCACTGGCTGCGAATCTTTGGGCAGGTTACTTGAGCCTGGTCTGTGCCTCAATCCCTCATCTGTAAAACAAACTTATAAGAATTACCTGCATCATAGGGCAGTGTTAAGATTAAGTGAGTTCACTTATTTTAGGCACTCGACCCAGTGCCTGGCACATAGAAAAAGTTTAATAAGTGTCTGCTGCCATCACGATGCTGCTGAGGATGAAGAAGTGACCACCGTATAGTTAAATGGCAGCTTCTCCATTTTAGAGGAGAAAACTGACACAGATCAGTGAATTGTCCAAGGTCATCCAGCAAGCAGAGAGGCTGCACTCTGTCCTCTGCCACAGCACCTCATAGGGAGTTTTCTAGTTTGGCATGAATGTCTCAGGTTCCCTGAACCTACATTGCTGATTCAAAGTCCATCTATCCATCGGGCACACACTTCACTTGCTGAGCCTCTCCTATGTGCTGGGCCCTCTTCTTGGAGCTGAAGGTGTGTGGAGAGAGGTGGGAGGGAGGGGACAGAAGGGTGCAGCGGTGATCACTACCATGTGCCCGGTCCACGGAGGGGGGCAGGAGCACAGGAGGAAGGGGCTTGGAGAAGGCTCTAACCTGGGCTTTGGGGAAGAATAGAAGACCAGGACAGAGGGACTTATCAGCCCTGCCGTATACCCTGCAGAAGCCCGTAATCTAAAGCAACCCACTGCACCTCAGCTTCACAGGTAGGTGGTGTCAAGAAGCAGGTGACCAAGAAAAGACAGGGCTGTGAACCACACCCTCTTTTCTTTCCACAAGTGAAAGAAAGGCAGGTGCAAGGCCCACAGAGCCTTGGCTCTTGCCAAGAAGAGTTTGGGGGTGGGGAGGCTGGACGACCCTCACCTTTGACCTCAGTTAGCACGCCCTTTCCTAGCCACACCTGCTTTCCTGCTCTTGTCTCTCCAGAGTCAGTGGCCTTTCCCCCTTCATGGGAGACAACGATAATGAAACCTTGGCCAACGTTACCTCAGCCACCTGGGATTTCGACGACGAGGCATTCGATGAGATCTCCGATGATGCCAAGGATTTCATCAGCAATCTGCTGAAGAAAGATATGAAGTAATGAGTTGGGATTTCAGTCTTTGCTTCTCCACTCCCTGCCCTGTGTTGGGAAGCAAAGGGGGATTCCTTTGCCTGTTGGGGCACCCTCCTTGCCACCCTGCCTTGAGTCGTTCCTAGCATTCCCTGAGGAAGGGAGGGTGGGCATCATAAGAGACCCGAGTACATGTGGGTCGGGGAGGCGACTTCCTAGGCCCTGCCCCCTGGAGCTAGACATGGAATTCACCTTCAGAAGCTCAGACACCTGACTTGAAAAGCGACACTTGACCACGTTGCAGAGCGAGGGGCAGCTGTTCTGTGTGACTAATGACTGCCCTTCTTATTTTCTGGGTACAGTTGTGGCCAGCCACAGCCCTCTTCAGGGGCTGCAGGGGAAGGACTCTCTCAACAAGCAAGAGCAGAGGACGGCAGCATCTTAGAACTTCTCTGTGGGTCCCAATCATATCCCCAGATTATAATTATTCTGGCTTAGTGTTTTTTTATATCTCAGTTATTTAATAACTGCATGCTTAAATACAGGCAGGTACCTTCTAACATCTGGCCAAAGGGAGGCTGTGATCCCAGACCACTGGGCTTAGCCCTCTCCCAGCTCTGCCTCTGTTGAGGTTCCCCACCTCTGCCTGCTGCAGCTGTGAACACAGGGAAGTGAACAGTGGGAGGCCAGTGTGCATGGGCTGTGGGGAAAGGTCAGGGACTCAGGCCCTCCAGGTTTCAATGGAAGATTAGAGCTTGGAGTTTGTAGGGGAGACCAGAGTGGGAGGTTGACTGAAGGTGGGCAGTGGGTGTACCTAGACAGAATCTCCTGGAAGGAACTGTCCTGGGCTCTGCATGCGTAGGGAAGGCTGCCCAGGGAAAGGGAGCAGTAGGACTCAGGTGAGAACAGCTGGCCTTTTGGGCAGCTCACCCACTCTGCAAATAGGTGACTAGATGAGGCAGAGTCTGACTGTAGGGGTGCCGAGGAGCTTAGAGCTATACTTGGCAATCCCAGGGAGCAGTTGTACTTTGCCAAGAAGGGTGGTATTGACATGGGTGGCATGTTAGAGAGAAGGGGAGGGGCCTGGCTCCAGGGCAGGCAGGAGGCTGTGCACTCCCAGGTGACTTTGCAGCCTTGCAAGGCTGCCGATGGCTCCGCGAGGAAGAATGGCTGTTCAGGGCAGGAGGGTGCAGTTAGCTGCTGAAGGAGCAATATTGGAGTGTCTCAGATGGCACTGTCAGGCTTTCCTGTGATGCACCCCACTCTCGGTCCTTTTTAGCCAGTCAGGGCCAAACTCCCCCACAGGCCACATTCTATACTCCTTGACAATGAGGTCTTTTTAGCCTTTTGCTGTCACAGTCTGTATCAGAAATGGGCATGACCAAGGAGAACTAAGACACTGTGGGAAGTCTAAATTATCTTCCAGTATGAGGGACCCCCACACCCAAGTTGCCTCAGGAGGTGAAAACCTCCTCAGTAACTCTGGTACAATGATGGCTTTTGTCATCCAAGCTTTATTCACTGAATATTTGGTAAACAAAGTATTGTGTGTTTATATCTTATTTTCTCATCTGATCTTGAATTAAGTCAGTAACAGGCTGGACTGGATCCCTCTGTGCTCATAAAATGGATTAAACAAAGAACTGATCTTATTCAAACAGATCAAGACACTAAATTCCCATAAACTCTTATAGCCAACCTCTCTTCAACCAGAAATCACCACCTATCAGCACTTAAAAAAAAAAAAAAAAAGCTTTCTATTATAAAAGTAATACATGTAAATTATAGAGGATTTGAAGAATATAATAAAATTTAAATCATCTATAATCCCTTTATCTAAAGATCACTACATTTTGCTATACTTCTTTCCAGTCATTTTTCTATGTATGTTAGCATTTGGTTCTTTAGGCTTTCTTAGTCCTGTTACAGTTAAGGCAATGGTTCTAAAATGTTTCTAGATCTAAAGTGTTTCTAAAGCTTTCAGAAAGATGAAGTGAGTTTCAGTGCAGTTCTAAAGAAGTCATAAGGCCGGGCGCGGTGGCTCAAGCCTGTAATCCCAGCACTTTGGGAGGCCGAGACGGGCGGATCACGAGGTCAGGAGATCGAGACCATCCTGGCTAACACGGTGAAACCCCGTCTCTACTAAAAAATACAAAAAAACTAGCCGGGCGAGGTGGCGGGCGCCTGTAGTCCCAGCTACTCGGGAGGCTGAGGCAGGAGAATGGTGTAAACCCGGGAGGCGGAGCTTGCAGTGAGCTGAGATCCGGCCACTGCACTCCAGCCCGTGCGACAGAGCAAGACTCCGTCTCAAAAAAAAAAAAAAAAAAAAAAGAAGTCATAATTCATAGGCTATATGCAGGACCTACTTCTTTGAGTTGTAACAAGAAAAACCTGATACTCAACCACACCATAAGATATAAAACATGAAAGTTCATTGATTGCCGGAGGTTTTATCCTAGGGTTTAACTCTCCCCTCCTCCAGACAGGGTGGCAGGAGGATTAGGCTCTGTGGGCCCCAGCCCTCATAGGACCAGCAGAATGACACCAGCCTGAAATAGGTGCCAGTCAATCCCAGAAACGTCTGCCCTGCAGCACTTACTCTTCCTTGACCCCAAGAGCAGGCCATGGAGCCCAGTCGCTTCCTTGGTGCTTAGGCTTTCATAACACTGACCCATGCTGGTTCTGGTTAGTGTGACCCAGACCAAGTGAGGAGAAAGGTGAAGAGCACAGTGATCCTGATCACGGTGGATGGTCCAGGAGCAGGGGGCCCTGGCCTCTGCCCTTGTGCCCGGGAACAGCTGGCCTCCCATTTCTGATCTAACCAGTGGTCCCTGAGGTCTCTTCCTGCTCAAAAATCTCCTGATCTCTGCCTCTGTCAGAAACCGCCTGGACTGCACACAGTGCCTTCAGCATCCATGGCTAATGAAAGATACCAAGAACATGGAGGCCAAGAAACTCTCCAAGGACCGGATGAAGAAGTACATGGCAAGAAGGAAATGGCAGGTAATGCGAGGGTCACTTTGGACTGGGATATTACCCCTCATATTTGTGTTGCTGAAGCCACTTTCATTCCCAGCTTGCCCTGGCCTCACATCAAGAAAGGTTAAATTTGTTTCTGAAGCAGTCTGGGACCAGTTTAGGCAGCTGATTAAGGTACAGTGGTGTGCTTAGTCCTGAGTGCAGAGTCCCTTTCTCGAGGAGATGGGATGGATTCTTAGCTTAGCTGTCTCTCTGTTCCTGCTCACCTTTGTCCCAGAGGACCCTTAACCTTTACTCAGGTTAAGCCACTGACATTTCATGTCTTCATGGCTTGGGATAAGCAACGTCACTTTGAGGTCCATTTGTCAACCCTGAGAATGGGATGGTAGCATGATGGTCTCACATCTCTTTATGATGGAGGAGGAGGGCACACGAGAGAGACATGGTCCCACCATCTAGGAAGGTTGTATGTTAATAATAATGTGTCCTTAGCCAATGAGGTAACCTTGCTGTGGATTTGTTTTCTCATGTGTAAAGTAGGGATAATAGTACCAACTTCACAGCTTTGTTGTGATAATTATGAGAATTACACGAGATCATCGTCATGTGGCGTTTAGTAGTACAATGCCTGGTACATGGTAAGTGTCCAAAAATGATCCCAGTTGCTAGTAGGTTTTTTTTTTTTTTTTTTTTTTTTTGAGACGGAGTCTGGCTCTGTCTCCCAGGCTGGAGCGCAGTGGCCGGATCTCAACTCACTGCAAGCTCCGCCTCCCGGGTTTACGCCATTCTCCTGCCTCAGCCTCCAGAGTAGCTGGGACTACAGGCGCCCGCCACCTCGCCTGGCTAGTTTTTTGTATTTTTAGTAGAGACGGGGTTTCACCGTGTTAGCCAGGATGGTCTCGATCTCCTGACCTCGTGATCCGCCCGTCTCGGCCTCCCAAAGTGCTGGGATTACAGGCTTGAGCCACCGCGCCCGGCCGCTAATAGGTATTAAGGTAGGCCATCTGTCAGGGACCATTTAAAGCACTATCTATACACTAAATCTTTTAACCCTAGGAAGCAGGTACTGTTATTATCCCCACTTTGCAGACAAAATTGAGGCAGAGAAAAGGTTAGGAAAGCCATCCAGGGTTACACAGCTAATAAGCAGAAGGGTCAGGATTCAAACCCAGAGCTTGACTGCAAAACACATAGTCTTAACTCCAAGACTGCCTCTGATAAAAGGCATGGGTGGATAAAATTATTATCCAAAACCACAGGATGTTTATCACCATCATCATCTATTTTATCATTTTTATTACCACAATTAGAATTACAATTCTTTTTTTTTTTTTTTCGAAATGGAGTCTCACTCTGTCGCCCAGGCCGGAGTGCAGTGGTGCGAATTCGGCTCCCTGCAAGCTCCGCCTCCCGGGATCACGCCATTCTCCTGCCTCAGCCTCCTGAGTAGCTGGGATTACAGGCGCCTGGCACCACGCCCGGCTAATTTTTTGTATTTTTAGTGGAGACAGGGTTTCACCGTGTTAGCCAGAATGGTCTCTATCTCCTGACTTCGTGATCCGCCCACCTCGGCCTCCCAAAGTGCTGGGATTACAGGCGTGAGCCACTGCTCCTGGCCTAGAATTACAATTCTTAGGCTGCTGGAGAAGACATGGTTTCCTCCCTCCCTCCCTTCCTTCCTTCTTTCTTTCTTTTTTTTTTTTTTTTTTTTTGAGACACAGTCTCACTTCGTCACCCAGGCTGGAGTGCAGTGGCACGATCTCGGCTCACTGCAGCCTCTGCCTCCCAGGTTCAAGCAATTGAGAGGACATGGTTTCTATACGCAGCGACCATGTAGTACAATGGGGAACTGAAGCAACTAGACATGAAAGGATGTAATGCGCACTAAGATACGTAAACTATCCCGATAGCTCTCCATAGCCATGGGTGTGTGTGGATAGGACCGACCTGGTCGCAACCAGAGTTGGATGTGATTATGAAGAAATGCTCCCAGGCTCAAGAGTTTGAATCAGATGTGGAACCTGAGTCAGAACACAGAGAAGAGGACTACACATGTGGAGGAGAAGGCACAGAGGTGGGAGCCGGACCCATTCTGGCAGGGCTTGGCTTGACAGGCGCAGAGTCTTTTAGCTGGATACTCAAGGGACCCAGGGGCATTCAGACTGACTGGGTGGCAGAGAAAAGGGAAATTACTGTGTTGGAGGCAACTGGAACACTGGTCATTTGCCACACCAGGTGACTAAATCACAGTTGCCTCAAAAAGTAGAGTGTCACTCAGAGGTTGAAAGAGGGAGCAAAGGCAAATGGGGGCCACAAGTGTGGAGTTTAAGTGACCACCATCCCGAGCACATCTCAGCTGTGCTCCTCCTTCGTGGAAGTCAGTTCCTGGCTACGCCCCTCATGGGAAGGTTTAGGTGGGTCTCCAGGCCTCCCTCAAGTGCAAGGTGAGTTGAAACATCTGTAGCTGCTTACCTTTTGGTGCCACTGGTATCTGAGTATCAAATTCTTTTATAAAAAAAGGGGAGAGGATCTACAAAATCAAGGCCAGCTGTATTAATAATCCTGTGGCCAGAAGGTCTCAAGGAAATATTTCTGGAAAGGATAGGGAAGCTGATGTCAGGGTGGGGCAGTCCTCAGTGCAGTGAGTCTAAGTGGATATTACTTGGCTGAGGCTATAGGTTAAGGGGCAACCTTATCACCTGGGAACATTGGCAGACAAACCAAAGCCAGGAGGACTCCTAAACCCAGGGGCTAGGAGCAGAGAAGAGACAAGGAAATAGGAGAGGAGGCAAAGGGAATTTGTCAGTTAAATCAGTCAGGGAATCACAGTGGTGCTGATTTTTTTTTTTTAAAAGAGACAGGGTCTCATGCTGTCACCCAGGCTGGAGGGCAGTGGTACAAGCATAGCTCACTGCAGTCTCGACCTCCTGGGCTCAAGCAATCTTCTCGTCTCGGCCTCCTGAGTAGCTAGGACTACAGGCCTACGCTACCACACTGGCTAATTTTTGTATTTTTAGTAGAGATGGGGTTTCACCATATTGGCCAGGATGGTCTTGAACTCCTGGCCTCAAGCGATCCTGCTGCGTTGGCTTCCCGAAGTGCTGAGTGCCCAGCCTATGCTGATATTTTAATCAATTTCTTTTTCTTCTTGTTTACGGCATTATTAGCCATAGGGTTTTCTGGAAGGGCAGGGGAAGAAAAGGGTAGAATTCAGAGAAGGAAACTTGATTTTATATTTTAGTATAGATGGCAACATTTGGAAATGATTTTTCCACAAAAGTTGTTCACAAAAATCCCATTCAACAAGTAGCGTCCCTGAAGAGTAGCTTCCCAGTTAACAGCTCTAACCATTTCATGTTACGTTGCTCCCTTGGGAAAACGTTTTCTGCATTTTAACTGCCATCACCAGGGCCTTAGCTCCCCTTGGAATATGGGGGTTCCCTCTTGCAGCAGCCAAGGTTCTGTGCGGTGGGGTGGAGTGGGAAGGAATGGGTTGCAAGCAGGGGCAGAGGGAGAGGGGAAGGGCAGGCTCAGATGGCCCAGAACTCTCTGTAGCTGTGCCAGAGAAGGCACCTTCTTGTTATTCTGGTGTGGTTTTCATAAAAAGCCCTAGGAGGAATGAAGTGACATGGGAACAAATCCCTACAAGCAAAGCTAGGCTGGGTATAGATGACTCGTATACATATGGGTAATCGTATTACTCATCTTAGAATGAAGTTATTCTGAAAGAAGGTATATTTTAAATTTGTATTAAAAGAATTTTACAAAGATATGTTGGAAAGGTGCAGCAATGGGGGCAGGTAGGTTGAACAGATTAATAGCATTTCTGCATGCACACTGGAAGCAAAAGACTAGACATCAGAGGCCCGTGGGTAGCCATCTTTATTTTCCAGGAACCATAAAGACCCCAGCAGTATGAACCAAGGGCATTAGGGAAGAAAACACTGGACTCAGCATAGTATGGAGTATTCTTAGCCATCCCATTTGGATGGTATGCCCTGCTCAGGGGAAACTGTAGTCTTGGGGCTGATGATATATATGGGGGGCTTTGATGACTGACTGGTGTGCGGGTAACCAGCTTGCCATATATTTGCCAGGGAATGTCTTGGTATTGGCATCAAAAGACCCTAATCCTGGGAAACTCCACAAGCCTGCCTTAGTAAGCCAAGATGGCTGGCCCCACAAGCTCTCCAAGTGGCAGGGAATTTGTGCTGCATGAAGGAGGCTGGTGCAGATACTGTCCACTGGTAACACAGGAATTCAGCCTGGTTAATTGCCCTCAAACGAGAAAAAGACTTTCTCAAAATGAAGGCAGAAATTACGAAATTAAAACTTGGCTATCTTGATGTTCCAAAAATTTCCAAAGGTCCTTGGACAGTAAAGCAATAACCAGTTGTCAGCTCAAAGGCATAAAAGTGGAAGACTAGAACATACCGATATATTCATTTCTAGTTCTGACAAATAACTTCCTCAGCAATTTTTTTCACAAATCAATTTCCAGATTTTTTTGATGTTTTAGAAATTATATGCTAGATATCTCCATCTTTTAGAAAAGTTCTCCATATGTGAGACCTATTTATTTAATAGATTTACTAGTTCCTCTGAAATACTGTAACTCTTTTGTTTCCTCATTCTAATAGGTTCATATTAGTCACTTTGTTATTAAATAAAACCTGGAAGAGAAAACGCATCATCTCTCCACACCACACAAGTGAAGACAGTCCTGATCAGTCCCAATCCTGATGTCTGGAAATGGGGAGCTCATGGGTTCAAGGCGGGTGTTCCTTGCTACACATTTATGGATATACACCAGCGTCTTTCTGTAGAGGTCTGGAACTGCAGGGAGATTAGAATCTTCTGCTCCCAGGCTCCTGAGGCCCAGAGAAGGGAACTGACTTGTACAAGGTCTCCCAGCAATTAGGGTTAGAGAACTAACCTATCCCTTTTTGAGAACAAACCCTCTGGGTTTAGAGGCTCCTAGCTCATGACAAACCAATCTGTGTTGGATAAAGGGAATGGAGAGCAGAGAAGGGCAGAGTCTGAGAATCAGGTTGATTAGAAAGCAGGCTGGTCTGACATTGACTACATAGGGAGGGCTGCCATGGCTCGTACCACCTCTTACCTGTTCCTGAGGGCAGAATAACCTACCGTGGGAAGAGCTGGGTCTCTCTACACTCCAGCTAGCACAACAAAGAGGCTGAACCAGTAACATCTCCCAGAAGAGCATGAAAGGTTGCCACGTGGCCTGAGCCTGCAGAGGCATTCCCTGCAGGGCCACACCGTGGTTCTGCTCACAGTTAAGTTGTTCGGTTTTCATCTCTCACCGTCTCCCCTCCTCATCACCTCCACCTGGGGCTCCCTGGATTCTGTTCAGTGACCCAGCCTCACTCTGGCGGCAGAGGCCAGAAACATACCCACACCACACAGTGCGATGTGTGCAAGAAGGGATGGCCAGGGGACAGAGCAAGGTGGAATGTCTGTCCAAAGTGCATGAAAGCAATCTGCAGCAAGGACGGCAGGAGGCACGACAGTAACGTCATCCTGTCCACCGCAGTAGGTCTCCTCTTTCACCATACACACACGCACACAATTTTCTGTATGTTTCCTTAGCACCCAGAAGTTATTTACTTTCAAAATGATCAGTCTTTTTACTGAAGCTTACTGGCTTTCCAAGTAGTCCTAAATGGTGAGGCTTTACTGAAGTACTTAAGCATGTGAAGTGAATTCAGGAGGAAAATGGCTTTGCCGGCAGAATTTGAGGTGCAATGAGTACAAGCCATTTGCCTATGAAGAGGCTGTTTCCTTCCTCTCTCAGGGGGGACAAGTAGCCAGTCTGTGGTGACATCTGTTGTCTGGATGCACAGCTTTTAGATGCCTAAAAAAGATGCTTTGGGTGCAGGGGTGGAAAAACTTGGTTGTGCCTTAGTTTTCTTAGTCATTCCTGTTAACCTTAGAAAAAAGGTGAAAAGCTTATTGAAAGATAAAAAACAATAAGACACAATTGTACATTATTAGGGATCCTATGCTTGGTAGAATTTTCACAATGTAAATAAATTACATCTCAAGTTCTGATCCTTTTCAGCAGAAATTCTTTCCTCTCCCAAGTCTAGTCACCGAAAAGCAAAGTGCCATTGCCTTTTATTTCTTCGATGCTTCTTTTCGGTGCCTGAATGCACATCAGGGAAGAGGTCCCTTCCAGAGCTTCACTGCATAGTAGACTTGTGCTGGGGCCAGCCAGAGTGTTTCTCCAAATCATTTAAGTCTCTGAATTATAAACACAGCTAAATGGGACCTTGGAGATCATCTTGTCCAGCCCCCTCCTTCTAGAGAAGGAAACTGAAGCCCAGAGTGGTTAAGTGACTTGCCCAAGGTCAACAGGATGCCCTGTTATTATTATCATGATTATTTTTGCATCAGGACTTGTGGGATCCGTAGTAACTATTCTCTTGGCCAATTATAATCACATCACTGGCATTGTTTTACGAGAAACAGCCCCGCTAGGCCCAGTCAGCAATAAGTCTTTGGAGCTGTCTCAGCCTGCAGTTGCTTTATATAAACTATCCCTTTTATGGGAGTTGAAGCACTGTATGAAAAGGGTTTTTGTCTCATGTTGACCTTGTTTAGTCACATTAACGCACACATCAGTTCCAGGCCCCATTCCATTCTCTGAACATCTTCTGACACACTGACAGTGCTGAGCAGAGCAAGGTTGGGTTCGCTCCTCTGGCAGAACCTCGGCTCTCGGGAGGTCCTTTATCCAGGGAACAGCTGCTTCTCTGGGGCTGGGCTCTACTCCCCGCAGCCCCTCACACTACCCAGCTGGAACCAGGGACAACGCCTGAGTCCAACCCCCGTGTCTATTTTCCAGAAAACGGGCAATGCTGTGAGAGCCATTGGAAGACTGTCCTCTATGGCAATGATCTCAGGGCTCAGTGGCAGGAAATCCTCAACAGGGTCACCAACCAGCCCGCTCAATGCAGAAAAACTAGAATCTGAAGGTAAGGAGGAGTTTCTCCATCCAGCTGGTGAGAAAGAAAGGGTTGGGGAACAAAGGGGCATTTTGAAGTTTTGGTTGGTTTTGTTTTTGTTTTTTGTTTTTTTTTTCAATATGCCCTGCAAAGATAAATTCAGAAGGAATTTTGAGTTGCCCTGACAGTTACTAAGACTAATAATTATTCTTAATCGTTTAACCTTAGGCTTAGCCATTTTCAGAGGGAAAGTTGTTATTTGTCTAATAGAACTAGATGACCTCAGCTATGCTTTTTCATATATTTTGTGTTAAAATTAACAAAGACTTTATTAAAATCTTCCTTTGTTCTTATGGCAGAAGTGATACTTCTATATTAATAGGCAAAAATAACATTAAAATTACATATAGTTGTGTAAGATTTACAAAATATTCTATTTTCTACCATCTTTGTGGTTTTGTTTTAAATAAAAATGAACTCATATGGTCCACATTCGTTTGGCATTGCTCATGCTGCTGAATCATGTCATTTGAACTGGGCAGACTGGGATTGGCAGGGCCCCTCCTGGAGACTAATAGGGTCAGTTACTTGCTCACCGTGTTAGATGCTGTCCCATCCATCTCCTCAGTGAAAGCCCCAGCCTTTTCCTGCTTCAGGTGCGTGAAGGGCCAGGCCGTTATCTCATGTGGCCAGAGACACCCTCTGTCCCTCCCTGCCTGGTACTTTTTGTATCCACTGGTGAGAAGCTGAGTTTAGATCCCTTTGGTGAGCAAAGGTAGGGTTATTGGTGCGGCCAGCAGCTGCCTGCTCTGGAGCTTCCTTGCAACCAGGGACAGAGACTGCAGCACACAGGCCTGGTCCCTCCTGAACCAGTCCTGCCCCTCCTCAGATGACCTAGACATAGCCTGAAGGGAAGGGAGGAGATACAGTTGTCCCTCCAAGTTATAGCTTTTCCCTGAACCAATCCCATATCCTGGTCCACAGTCACACAGCATGAAGGCAGTGTGAGCATGGAGAAGGAGCCACTGGAAGCTGAAGATGTGGCTAGGACATGGCTCCTCCCTTCTAAAAAGCAGGTGGAACACCTGCTGCAGAAGAGGGGCAGAGGGATACCAAGACTAGGAAGGCCAGCAAGGTCCTGCCGTGCTCAGATACCCTCAGCTGAATCCTAAAGCAGCATGAAATGCAGCCAGAAATCCTTTTTAAAGATTATTTCCTCTTTCAACATGTCAGCATAAGGGAAAGGGGGAGTCTGATCATTTCCTCAGCTTGGGCACAGTTCTTTCTTCTGCCAAAAACCATTTGGCAGCAGGCCAACCTGTCCCCAGGAGAAAGCCGTGCTTATGATTCAGCTCTCAAAGCTGCCTTCTTTGCTATATCATGGCGACTTTTTAAAAAGTTAGTTTCTTTAAGCTAGAGGCGAGGCGAGAACAAGGAATGAAGAAATGACCTGGTCTTCTTCTCTGTCTTCTAGAAGATGTGTCCCAAGCTTTCCTTGAGGCTGTTGCTGAGGAAAAGCCTCATGTAAAACCCTATTTCTCTAAGACCATTCGTGATTTAGAAGTTGTGGAGGGAAGTGCTGCTAGATTTGACTGCAAGATTGAAGGTAAGTTGTAGCTGTGCTTCTCTTCACCATCAATAGGGTGTGGCTGGATGGTAGGGTCCCTACCATGCACCCTGGGCAAGATGTCAGTTCTGTGCAGCCTGGGACAATGAGGAACTGCCAAGCTTTGGGGGAAACTGGGTCAGCAGGAGCTGCTCATAAAGGGCGCTGCCCTGCACTCCCACGTCCTGAAGGTGTGTCCTTTAGTCACTTCCCCAGGGGGCACATTTGAAATTTTACCTACTTACACCAGCCACTAGACCTAAGTTTAGAAATGGCCTTGCATGGACTTACCTGGCTTTGGAACATGCTTAGTGAAATGAGCTTTGTAAACTGCTGAAAAGCATGTGACTTGCCCATACGAGGCCCTCAAAGGAAGGCTGGCACAAAGACACAGGATGTGGAGTCGGCAGGCTCTGCTACTCATCCACAGGCTGTGTGACCTTGGATGGTGGTCCAGCTCCCTGGGGTTAAGATCCCTCCACTGTAAGATGATAGCTAAGTCATAGAGTGGCTCTGGGGATTCTGTGAGGGGACATATGTGAGAAAGGGGAACCTTTTAGATCTTGTAAAGATGTCATGGAGTAAAGGGAAAAGTTGTGGGACTGGCAGGTACAGAGAGAGAGAATGCACTGTGACTTCAGACTGAGGCCAGTTGGAAGCCAGGCACCTGGGACAAAGCACTCAGCTGATGCCATCTTCCCCAGGCTGCTTATCTGCCTGCTGGGAATAATGCAGCCATAGACCCATCAGTGGTCAGAGCTCAAGGGACCTTAAGGGGTCATGGCATAGCACCTGAGAAATAAGCAAAGTTGACGACACAAAGCGTTTCCATTTTCATATGGATTACAACCATCTAGAAAGAGAAGGGACAAGATAAGACAGGCTCTTTGCTTCAAGTCTGTGAGTTTCACCTGCCAAGCAGGGTGGCAGGTTATCGCCCATTTTGGTCTGACCAAATAGAGCACAGAAGTTTATTAGGCAACTTTCCCAAGGCCGCATAGCACAGTACAGCAGTCAGAACAAACTGTGCCTCCCACTTTCTTTGATTCTCCAGCAATGTGACTAGACAATGCCTTTTGAGTAAAATAACCCAAAGTTAGGAATGGAAAAAATAGTTTTTCTTCTGCATCTTTATATTATCAAAGTGCCTTATCAGTGCTTCGCCTACCACAGGCATTTCCCTTTCTCCATTCAATTAAAAGAAAGTGGATGTGCTGCCTTTGATAATGTGAAAATTCTCAGACTGGGGATTCTGCTGAAGGCTCTGGAGCCACTGCTTGCAATTCTCACCATTACCATTGCATTTGGGTCTTCTGAAGTTTTTTCTTCCTTTTTGAACGTTTTAAAATAACATAATGATTATCATTTTGTACTTAATTTTCTCTTTGGGATTGTTTCATACTTAATTTTCTCTTTGGAATTGTTTCGTTGATATTTATTAACTTTTGGCTGGAGCTCTGATGAGAAATTAAAGCATATGGATGTTGTTGTGATAAAAACAAAATCGAAACTTTTGCACTGAGAGTCCAGGGCGTGGGACTGCAGGGTACTTTATGACCAGCTCTTCCTGACCCAATTTTCCTCATGGTCTGGGTCTTCCTAATTACTTCAAAAAAACAATTTCCAAAATTGTTTTGAAAAAACAACATTGAAAAGAACATTAGAATTCTTGATTTCTTATGTATAATTTTTATTCTGGTTAGGGCTCGTATTAGCCTGTTTGCATTGCTATAAAGGAATACCTGAGGCTGGAAAATTTATAAAGAAAAGAAGCTTATTTGGCTTGGTGCCAGCATATGCATCCAGTGAGGCCTCAGGATGCTTTCAATCATAGCAGAAGCAGGCATGTCACATGGCGAGAGAGAGAGAGAGAGAAGGACATGCCACGTTTTAACGACCAGATCCACATGAACTGACAGAGCAAGAACTCACTCATTACCTTGGGGAGGGCACCAAGACATTCATGAGGGATCTGCCTCCATGACTCAAACACCTCCCACCAGGCCCCACCTCCGACACTGGGGATCACATTTCAACATGAGATTCAGGGGGCACAAATATCCAAACCGTATCAGGGCTACAGTTTTTTTCCTATAAAAATACATCTCCAACATTTAAGAGAAAGTCAGGTGGAATATATTGTATATTTTTAAAGGTATGTATATATATGACTTTAAAAGCGGGATACATGTATATACCATGTACATGCGACCAAAATGCACAATGTTGGTAATGCTTCTGTGCATATATATGTACACATACACTTTAAACATATGTAATATGTATGTATTTTATATGCATGTGTATTTTATTTTTTAATTGCTGAACTTTGCAGAAATATGACTAATGCATAAAGGCTCATCGGTGAGGTCCATTTCCAATTGTCCATAGGCAAATTACCTGCTTTGGATCAGACTAAGACAAATATTGCTTTCTTCTTCTTAGAAATATTATCAGCTCTTTTGAATTATGTTTTATATAGCTGTTATTAGCTTTATTGAATTATAATTTATATACCATAAAATTCACCTATTTTAAATGCACAATTCAATTATTTTTAATGAATTTATAGTCACGCAACCACCACCACAATCCAGTTTTAGAACATTTTCATCACTCCAAAAAGATCCCTTGTTCCCATTTTGTTTTGACTCTTATTTTTCATTTAAATTATTTAACTGTAACTGTTATTACAAAATTGAAAATTTAGGCTGGGCATAGTGACTCATGCGTGTAATCTCAACACTTTGGAAGGCCAAGGCAGGCAGATCACTTGAGTCAGGAGATCAAGGCCAGCCTGGGCAACATGGTGAAACCCCATCTCTACAAAAAATATGAAAATTAGCTGGGTGTGGTAGTGTGTACCTGCAGTCTGAGCTATGCAGTAGGCTGAGGTGAGAGGATCACTTGAGCCTGGATAGTGGAGGTTGCAGTGACCCGAGATCATGCTGCTGAACTCCTGCCTAGGCAACAGAGTGAGACTCTGTCTAAAAAAAAAAAAAAAAGGCCGGGC
>NW_012116377.1:9778827-9808854 GCF_000951035.1 Colobus angolensis palliatus
AATTGTATTTTCAGCCAAGCGCGGTGGCTCACACTTGTAATCCCAGCACTTGGGAAGGCCGAGGCAGGTGGATTACTTGAGGTCAGGAGATACAGACCAGCCTGGTCAACATGCTGAAACCCTGTCTCTACTAAAAATACAAAAATTAGCCGGGTGTGGCTGCACGCACCTGTAATCCCACCTCTCAGAAGGCTGAGGCACCAGAATCACTTGAACCAATCAGGCGGAGGTTACAGTGAGCCAAGATCACACTACTGCACTCCAGCCTGGGCAACAGAGTGAGACTCTGTCTCAAAAAAAAAAGAAAAAGAAAATTGTATTTTCAATCTAAGAAAGTATTTAAATCTAGGTGTAGAGTTGGAGTTGGAGCAGTATTTCAGGTAGTACTCTTTTTTATTTTTTTGCCATGTTGGCCAAGCTGTTCTTGAATTTCTGCCCACCTCAACCTCCCAAAGTGCTGGGATTACAGGTGTGAGCCACCATGCCTAGCCTCAGGTAGTACTCTGTTTAAAGGTGGGTGGGTGTGGTGGCTCACGCCTATAATCCCAGCACTTTGGGAGGCTAAGGTCAGAGGATCACTTGAGCCCAGGAGTTTGAGACCAGCCTGGGAAACATAGGAGACCCTGTCTCTACAAAAAAAAACTTTTTAAAAAATTAGCCGGGCATGGTGGTGTGTACCTGTAGCTCCAGCTACTTGGGAGGCTGAGGAAGGAAGATTGCTTCAGCCCAGGAAGTTGCAGTGAGCCATGTTCATGCCACTGCACTCCAGCCTGGGTGATAGAATGAGACCCTGCCTCCCTACCCCTCAAAAAGTGAAAGGTGGGATGTTTAACTGAGTATGGTCGCTCATGTCTATAGTTCCACTACTCAGGAGGCTGAGAAGGGAGGATTGTTTGAGCCCAGGAATTTGAGCAACAATAAGCTATGATCATGCCACTACATTCCAGCCTAGGCAACAGAGTGAGACTCATCACTTAAAAAAAAAAAAAATTAAGTTTTTTTTTTTGGAGACGGAGTCTAGCTCTGTCGCCCAGGCTGGAGTGCAGTGGCGCGATCTCGGCTCACTGCAAGCTCCGCCTCCCGGGTTCACGCCATTCTCCTGCCTCAGCCTCCCGAGTAGCTGGGACTACAGGCGCCCACCATCTCGCCCGGCTAGTTTTTGTATTTTTTAGTAGAGACGGGGTTTCACCATGTAACTCAGGATGGTCTCGATCTCCTGACCTCGTGATCCGCCCGTCTCGGCCTCCCAAAGTGCTGGGATTACAGGCTTGAGCCACCGTGCCCGGCCTAAGTTTTTTAATAGGTGGGACATGGTGCTAGTCCAACATGTGGGAAATGGAACAACTTTAAAATATTCTATTTGGGGTTTCAGATATTGGTATTTACAAGACATATCCATTTTCTAATATAGATATCAAAACAGTTGATAAAGGCCAACATGAAAATTTTTTCCTTAACCACCTTAATCAATAGTAGTAGCTTATGAGTTGCTTGCATGAGTTGATAAGAAATTTTGAATAACAGTTCCTGCAACTTGTGTTCTCTCCCTGTGATGCAGGATACCCGGACCCCGAGGTTGTCTGGTTCAAAGATGACCAGTCAATCAGGGAGTCCCGCCACTTCCAGATAGACTACGATGAGGATGGGAACTGCTCTTTAATTATTAGTGATGTTTGTGGGGATGATGATGCCAAGTACACCTGCAAAGCTGTCAACAGTCTTGGAGAAGCCACCTGCACAGCAGAGCTCATTGTGGAAACGATGGAGGAAGGCGAAGGGGAAGGGGAAGAGGAAGAAGAGTGAAACAAAGCCAGAGAAAAGCAGTTTCTAAGTCATATTAAAAGGACTATTTCTCTAAAACTCAAAAAAAAAAAAAAATAGATAGTAAAAGCACCTAGTGTGATAGATTATCTAGTTAGGTCATTTATGGGTTGATTCTTCAGCAACAGCAGTTGATACCTAGCAGCGTTATTGATGGGCATTAATCTATATTAGCTGGCACCTTAAGATACTAGTGCCACTAGATTTCATTTAGGGAAAACACCAGTAACTTGGCTGACCCAATTTATTTTAGAGAGAAAGTAACCAAACCAAATATTTACCTGGGCAAAGTCATAAATTCTCCACTTGACTGTGCTCATGAAAAATAAGGCCAAAACAAGGGTTCTGGCCCACAGCTCGGCCCAGAGGGTCCCTGGAGATGGGAGGCCTCTCTCTCCCCACCCCCTGACTCCAGATAACTGGCTTTTCTCCCAGTACTCCAGCAATTCATTTCTGAAAGCAGTTGAGCCACTCTATTCCAAAGTACACTGCAGGTGTTCAAACTCTCCATTTCTCTTTTCCCTTCCACCTGCCAGTTTTTCTGGATCTCAGCTTGTCATGAGTTTAAGCATTAAGGACATTATGCTTCTTAGATTCCGAAGACAGGTCCTTGCTCATGGATGACTCTGGCTTCCTTAGGAAAATATTTTTCTTCCCAAATCAGTAGGAAATCTAAACTTATCCCCTCTTTGCAGATGTCTAGCAGCTTCAGACATTTGGTTAAGAACCCATGGAAAAAAAAATCCTTGCTTATATGGTTTCCTTTGTAAACTAGGATTCTTATTTGTGTTGTTATAGAGTATCAGCTCTGAATGTGTGGTAAAGATTTTTGTGTTTGAATACAGGAGAAACCAGTTTGCTGAAAAGTTAGTCTTAATTATCTATTGGCCACGATGAAACAGATTTCAACTGATAAAGAGCTGGAGAACTCCATGTACTTTGGAATCTCCTCCAAGATAGCCAGAGTTTAATACATCTTCATTCTCAACACTCTCCAAAGAACTTGACCTACCTTATGGGCTCCATATTTTTCTTCTTAAATGTGCATCAATCATGCCTTGCCCCCAACCTTTAAATATATTCTTAGACCTGGTAAATGCACTCAGACTTGCGTCTTTAGGAATTTTTAACTTTCTTTCACTACATTGGCACTTAAATTTTTTCTTTATAAAATGTTTTGAAGGTCATAAACAAAGACCAAAATTGATAGACCTAATACATTTCCTCTGTGTGTGTGTAACAGTCCAAATCCTTTTTTTTCTTTTCCACTGTTTGTAAGGTGCAACAATTTAATATTTTAAGGGACTTTTTAAGAGTTCCTTAAGAACCAATTTAAAATTACTTCAGTGCAATCCTACACAGTATCAACATTAGAATTTTGGTATTAGTCTTATGTTATCTTCCATTCTATTTTTATCTGCTTTTTGCTGCTAGTTTCAAACTGCTAGTATTTTTCCTTTTGCTTTTAAAATAGTTACAATATTTTTCATAGTAGCCACAGTATTGCCACAGTTTATTATAATAAAGGGTTTTTATTTGATTTAGAGCATTCAAAGCTTTTTTCCATCACTTTTGTGTTCAGAATATAACCTTTGTTTGCGTGTATGTTGTGTGTGTGCATGTGTGGTGTATATGTGTGTTACAGGTTAATGCTTTCTTGGAATTGTGTTAATGTTCTCTTGGTTTATTATGCCATCAGAATGGTAAATGAGAACACTACAACTGTAGTCAGCTCACAATTTTTAAATAAAGGATACCACAGTGCATGCTGTTTGTTCAATCTTTGCAGACTTCTCTTTCTTTCCATGCTACCAGTTGTAAAGAACACAGATACCTCTTGGAAACAAAAAACAGACACTGTGGTGCATATATGTGAAGAACTGGCTTACGTGGTTGTGTTTTACTATGGAATAGAATGATTTAGGAAGTTCTTGTTTATACAGGTAGCCTAATTTACACATTTAGTTCAAAATTTCTCTTGACCATCAGCTTAGTACTGTATCATTCTAGAAGGATATCTTATAGAGCAGGTGTCCCCAACCCCCGGGTACGTGGCTTGTTAGGAACCAGGTCACACATAAGGAGGTTAGCAGTGGGCAAGTGAGCAAAGCTTCATCTATATTTACAGCCGATTCCCATTGCTTGCATTACCGCCTGAGCTCTGCCTCCTGTCAGATCAGTGGCAGCATTAGGTTCTCACAGGAACGAACTCTATTGTGAACTGCTCATGTGAGGGATCTAGGTTTCACGCTCCTTATGAGAATCTAAGGCCTGATGATCTGTCACTGTCTGCCATCACCCCTAGATGGGACAGTCTAGTTGCAGGAAAACAAGCTCAGGGCTTCCACTGATTCTACATTATGATGAGTTGTATAATTATTATTATTACAATGTAATAATAATAGAAACAAAGTGTACAATAAGTATAATGTGCCTGAATCATCCCAAAACCACCCCCTCTCGTGATCCATGAAAAAACTGTCTTCCATAAAAGTGGTCCCTGGTGCCAAAAAGGTTAGGGACCACTGTTATAGAGTATCAGGTTCTCAAAATGCTAAAATCTACATGACATTTTCAACATGTGACATCATCATCATCATCATCATCACTAATACTATTTACCAGGGCATGGTTTGAATTGGTGACTTTGGTGCAATTCATTATTGGCAGCCAAATGCTTTATCCATATCTTCATATTGAAGAATTTGTTATCAGGAAACTACCAGTTCTGCTTTACAGGAAGTCTGTTATCAGATATCAGATGGCGAGTCCCTCATGTCTTCAGGTGTTCAAGCAGTATTGTGGATGGTCTAGAAAGAGTTGAAGACATGCTGTTAAATGTAGGGCTAGATAATTCTCTGATTCTTTGATGTAGTCTGGAAAGAAACAATCCATTGTCCAGTTAATAAATATTTAATGTTTTCATATTTAAGACAATCACAATCCACAAATGTCCCTAGTAATTTATTGTTTTTAAAGAAAATGACTCTTTTTATTCCTTGCTAGTGAAAAATGTACAATTTATATGCTGCACCAAGAAAAAAAACAGATATACTTTCTTCCATTCATTTTCATCCCAAACATATAAAAAATAATCCATTGATTATTCCTTGCATTGCATATCTTCTTATTAAAATATATTTCCTACATGCAACTAATAAGACATGCTGACTGTTGTCGGCTCTAAATTTATGTAAAGGTTTTTTATTTTTGTCAAAATGTTTGAAATTTGCTTTTTGCTCCACACCTCACCTGTTTTTGATAAATCCGTGCTAATGAGTACATAGGAGATAATAAATGAGTTCTGAGAAACCCAATTCTCCATTTTTCAACAAAACACAAGTAGCACTACTCTCTTTATCCCTTGGGACTCCTTCTCTGTATTTTGAAAGTGGGGGATAATGTCAGTGGCAGTTGTTGCTAAGGATCTCTGCACAGAGTTAGGGCTTCACTGTCAGCTTCCTGGTTAGATGGGGCCATGTGACTAGTCCTAGTCAGTGAGCTGTGACCAGAAGTTATGTATGTACCCTTGGGACCAGAGCATTTATGTGGTGGTACAAGCCTCTCCATAATGACTGGCAATGCGTGAGATGGTGGCTGCTGCAGCCATCTGGGTCTCTAGCCAACCCAAAATGGGGATATAACACCAGCAAGAAAAAAAATTTGTTCTTTTAAATCACCAAGATTTTAGGGTTTCTGTGGCTGGAACATAACCTAGACTATCCTGATAGAGGCTTATCACTGTGTTCTGGATGTGTGGTGACCGGGATGGTAGCTACTACTCACAAGTGGCTATTTAAATTTAAGTTACTTAAATAAAATAAAAAATTCAGTTACTCAGTTGTATGAGTCACATTTCAAATGCTCTATAGTCACATGTACATCACTTTTCAAATTATGTGAAATTAAAACTGAAAAGCTTGTGTGAAAATCTAGAGAGTGTGGTCTATAGTTTCATCAATTGTATTGGATAATATAGTCTCAATACTCAAGTGTTGTTCTTAATTCTTTATTTATATTCAAATATAGTTTTTCACTTTTTAAGACATTTTAAAGACTGTGTGCGGTGGTGCGCACCTGTGGTCCCAGCACTTTGGGAGGCCAAGGCAGGAGAATCACTTGAGGCCAGAAGTTCAAGACCAGCCTGCGCAACATAGCAAGACCCCATCTCTATTTCTTAAAAAATAATAATAATAATAATAAAATAAAAAGATTTTAAAAGTACCAGTTCTATGCTTCTGACCTCAAAATCTAAATAGTCCTGCAATTCACAAGCAACTCTCAGATTATTTCTGATATGAGACAACCAACAAGGCCAATATTCTCCAATGTCTTTGGAATTGCTGCTTGAGGTGGAGGATCAACAGGCCACGTATCCGGGGGTTGGGGACACCAGTGAGATGGATGCAGAAAGGGAGAGAGACAAGGCTGCTGAGGCAGAATTTCCTCAACCATGGGTCAAAAGGGAGAGGAGCCATCCTGAGGCTACAATCCTTCCCAACTCAGCTGCCTTTTAACAGAACTCCCTTCCCACTGGAATTCAAAACACTCAGGAGATCTATAGTGCTTGGGGACAACACTGAATTTCTAACCGCTGCTGGCCAGAGAACAGGCCTTATCCATGTTCCAAATGCTTATACCCTGCAGGAAGCACTTCATGTCAGAGACTTCAGCCCCCCGAGTCTCTGTTTGAGGCCTGGTAAATTTTCACAAGATATTTTGTGACTCTCTTAGACTAGAGTTCTTTTGGCTGGAGATAACTAAGGGAGAAGGAGGTTACAAATTAACCTAAGTCAATGTGGTCATTCATATTTGTTATTAATAACATCTTTTTTTTTTTTTTTTTTTTGAGGCAGAGTCTTGCTCTGTCGCCCGGACTGGAGTGCAGTGGTCGGATCTCAGCTCACTGCAAGCTCCGCCTCCCGGGTTTACGCCATTCTCCTGCCTCAGCCTCCCGAGTAGCTGAGACTACAGGCGCCCGCCACCTCGCCCAGCTAGTTTTTGTATTTTTAGTAGAGACGGAGTTTCACCGTGTTAGCCAAGATGGTCTCGATCTCCTGACCTCGTGATCCGCCCGTCTCGGCCTCCCAAAGTGCTGGGATTACAGGCTTGAGCCACCGCACCCGGCCTATTAATAACATCTTTAAGGCAGGTATCAATAGCCTCCGATAGTTAAGATATATGGGGCTTCTCCACAACCACGCTTCAGGTGGTATGTTTCAGAGATAGTCTTAGGCCAAATGTGTCAAACACCTATTAGCCAGCAGTCATACAACCAATTCGGCAAGCTCCATGAAGTCCCAGAACTGTCTCTCCGGAAAGCACCTTACGTGTTGTCACTGAAGGCAAATGCTGCAGAGTACTTGGATAGGAGGCAGCTAACCTGGTTAATCAGTGGAGTCAGTTCCTCTTGGTGCTATCCTAGGAACCTACTTGTATGACTTACCCACCATTTTCATTCCTTCTGTAAAATAAGTTACTAACTCTTACCTCTACCTCTTACTACAGCTGTGTAGGTTGTGCCTCAGTTTCCACAGCTATAACATTAGAGTAATTGTACTTCCACATTCACGGGTTGATAGATTAAATGAGCTCTATGTGCCTGACCTTACAGTAGGCCCTCATTCTGGCACTCAGAGATGCTAAGATGTATCAGAAACAATCTCTACTCTGAAAGAACTGATTACATTTCTGCAGGAAAAAAAAAAAAACAACCAAATATGTGAAAAAGTTATATTCAGTCAGCCCTCTGCATCCATGGGTTCCAAATCCATGGATTCAATCACCTGGAGATGGAAAATATTTGGTGGAGGGCTAGGTACAGTGGCTCATGCCTGTAATGCCAGCACTTTGGGAGGCCGAGGCAGGCAGATCACCTGAGGTCAGGAGTTCAAGATCAGTCTGGCCAATATGGTGAAACCCTGTCTCTACTAAAATACAAAAATTTGCTGGGCATGATGGCAGGTGCCTGTAATCCCAGCTACTCAGGAGGCTGAGACAGGAGAATTGCTTGAACCCGGGAGGCGGAGCTTGCAGTGAGCCGAGATGGTGCCACTGCACTCCAGCCTGGGCAACAGTTGAACGAGACTCTGTCTCAAAAAAAAAAAAAAAAAATATATATATATATATGTATTATATATATATATAATACATATATATAAACTATATATAAAATATATGTGTATATATACATATTTTGGGGGTGGGGAGTTCCACAAAATTCCAAAAAGCAAAATTTGAATTTGCTGTTCACCTAGTACCACACTGAATCTATGTGAAAGAAGTGATGTGTAGGCATCGTATTACGTATTATAAGTAATCTAGAGATGATTTAAAGCATACAGGAAGATGTGTGTAGGTTACGTGCAAATACTACATATGCCATTTTATATAAGGGACTTGAGCAACCACAGATTTTATTATCTGTGGGGGTGTCCTGGAACCAATATCCCACCAACAACTGTACTAAAGATGGAAGGTATTATTTTAAGTTCTACCCACCTCCCAAAAAAAAGGACCTTTGAAACTGAAAGTGCCATGCAATTGCACAAAAAAACAATTGCTGTGAGTTTAGGAAATGTTACAACTCTTAATCTTGTCCTAAGGAAAAGTTTTAACTTCCAGTCCCTAAATATTCCCTTCTTCACAGTCAAAGGAGAAAAGCTCATCTGACCTTATGAGTATTATTTTTCTATCAAGAGGAAATTTCCCAGAGTTAGCTTGACTTAAAATAATTACACTTAACTTTTATCCTGACACATCCCCTAAGTTCTAATTGAAATTTGGAAAAGCTGACTTACATTGACTTGTTTCTGGCTGCATATTAACCACAGAACAAATAGGGCTCTGAAGGCTGAGTAGATGTCTTTTTCAAATTGTCTAGAAAGCTAAAAACTGAGGATCCTGTTTTCAGAAGAATCAGGAGATCAAGGAAATATCAGCTTAGGAAATAGGAACCTACCATAGTAGAGAGAAAGCCAAACATGAATTACTCAAGAGAAGCAGTGATTCTCTACCCCTCAGAACTTTCATTAAACTGATAGTAAAGGGATAACAATTGTTCTTAAAAGAGCTGTAAACTCTTCAGATATAAAGACAAATATGGGTGATGACTGATGGAAAATGTCAGAATTCTGGAAGATGGAAAGCAAAGAAGGGATAACTGACATGGAGCAGAGAAACTGAAGCTAACATCCTGCATAGGAGGAAGCCAATAGGAAAGCAAGTACGTCTGCCCTGAATTCTCCAAAGGCTAGAGGCTGGACAGCCAAGTACCTATGAAAGGGAGCCTCACAAAGTATGACTCATACATGCAAACCAAGGTCTTTGAGGTCAAAGCAGCTCAAAAGTCCACTAGGAGATCAAGGCAGAGGCAGGGATTGTTGGGAGTTAGGATAGAGCAGGCGCCAGGAGTCAGAAGTTAACTCTGGACTCTTCGATACTACCCATGTCAAAGTGCAGAAAAGACTCTGACCTCAGAAAGGCATTTGTTTGCTAAAGGCTTTTTAAAAGACCGATTAGGCCGGGCACAGTGGTTCATGACTGTAATCTCAGAATTTCGGGAGGACAAGGTGGGAGAATTCCTTGGGCCCAAGAGTTGAAGACCAGCCTGGGAAACATAGGGAGACCCTGTCTCTATAAAAAATAAAATAAAATAAAACACTTGTGTTTTAATTAGCTGGGTGTGGTGGTATGTGTCTGTAGTCCCAGCTTCTTGGGAGGCTGAAGAGGGAGGATCGCTTGGACCTGGGAGATTGAGGCTGTGGTGACCTGTGATCATACCACTACACTCCAGCCTGGGCAAAAAGAAAGAAACCCCATTTTTTTCTAAACAACAACAAAAAAAGACAGATTAGCTTCTTTAAATTGGTTGTCTAAGAAGTCAAATCATTTAGATTGTCAATAATACACCCTCTTAATGAATGCCTTATATTCATTTATTTAAAATAGAAACTCAGTTGACTAATCTCCATTTAATCCAACTTGCCCAACTTAACCACAACTCATTCCTTCTGTAAAATGATTAATGCCCATATACTTCTGTTCCCACTGAGGTGCATATTTACTGAGAGTCAAAATGGGTTTGTTCTTAAACTTATTTATGCCAGTTGTAGTTATCATTGTAATTATATAATTTGATTAAGTATTACATAAAGCAACAAAAATCGAGTACTAAGGAGAAGAGTAGTTGTTTCTATGGAAGCTAAATTGAGACTACTGGTCATACCCGGCAGATTGAACACCTGCACTTTCTCCTGTTTCTCCCAAAACCTTAATAAAGGAACAAAAGGCATATACCCACAAGGGCAAAGAATGAGAGAGGACATACATGAGAGTTGAGATGTCAGCAAAATTTTGGAATAGGTTAATTGGTAATTAATTTTAAGTTTCAACTTTTTCCATTCTGCAAGTGTCTGCAGGGGAGAAAGCCTCAAAAATAGGTGATTCAAACTGGGTATGGTGGTGCACACCTGTAATCCTAGCTACTCGGGAGGCTGAGGTAGGAAGATCCTTGAGTCCAGGAGTTCAAGGCTTCAGTGAACTATGATCATGCCACTGTACTCCAGCCTGGGCAACAGAATGAGACCCTGTCTCAAAAAAAAACAAACGAAAAAGGCAAGGTAATTCCTACCACAGAATTAGCAAAAGCAGGGGAACTAGATAGCCCCCTCATCTCCTCCTCCTCTAGTCCATATGGCCAGCCGACAGTCCCTCCCCCCAACCCTGGCAGGAAAGTGGTTCTTTCAAAGTTGGACTGGAGAGACCATGGACTTGTGGACAACAGGCACAACTTGGTGGGAGAGAGGGAGGAAACCGAAAACTCAGGGATTGGGGAGAGTCTGCACACTGACCTTTGAAACTCCAGCCCTCTCCCACTGCTTGGCTGCCAGAACTCTGACTACAGGGCAAGACTGGCTACAGAATTTGCAGGGCCCAGTGCAAAATAAAAATGTAAGTCTCCTTGTTTAAAATAAAATTTTCAAGATGGCAACAGCAGAGTATTAGAACAAGCGTGAGGTCCTTCTAAGAGCAGGGCCCTGTGAGACTGCATGGGATGCTGGCCCATGAAGCCAGCCCTGCGCAGGTTATTCCTACACAGGCAAGGGATTGAAGGACTGTTCTTGGAAAGTGGACAATCCAGAGAAATGACCCACATACACTGTCATGTGGGAATTTCTCAATAAAAACGTCCAATTCTCATCAAATTGTCAATGTGGGTACTTTATGCATTTAACGGTAATTATTGCACACAGAAAAATTTTTCAGAAACCATTTTGTTCTTTTTAATTCATATTTTACCTACTGCAAATTTTAAAACCCAGTTCTTCCTTAAACTTTTAAATTCAATTGGCAGATATGATTTGGCAGGTTTATAAAATCTACCAAAATGCAATATTAACTTTTAAGGGGACTTTTAGCATCTAGTTAATTAATTCCCTTAATCATTTTAAAATCATATTCATAAATGTAATAAATAACTGTAATCCTAGCTACTTGGGAGGCTGAGGTGGGAGGATTGCTTGAGGCCAGGAGTGCAGTGAGCTATGTTTGTGCCACTGCACTCCAGCCTGGGCAACAGAGTGAGACTCTGTCTCAAAAAACAAACATGGCTGGGTACAGTGGTGCACATCTGTAATCCCAGCACTTTTGGAGGCCAAGTTGGGCAGATCACTCGAGGTCAGGAGTTCAAGACCAGCCTGGCCAACATGGGGAAACTCCGTCTCCACACAAAATTAAAAAATTAGCCAGCTGGGGGGGTGCGTGCCTATAATCCCAGCTACTCGGGAAGCTGAGGCAGGAGAATCTTTTGAACCCAGGAGGCGGAGGTTGTAGTGAGCTGATATGGCCTCACTGCATTCCAGCCTGGGTGACAGAGTGAGACCCTGTCTCAAAACAAACAAACAAATAAATGAAAATTATTACCAGCATATAATAATTTTCTTTTCATCTTAAATTCTTCAACTGGCTTATAACAAAACTTTCCAAGAAAAGCTCCTACAAATAACTTCTCAAATACAATAAGTCTCATAATAATTAAATTTATAAATACAATAGGACTTAATTTCTCTTGAATGGTCCAATACTGTTATAAATTTAGTAAGAGTTAAATCTTGAATCCCAAATCTAAGTCAGTTACACAATTTATATGTTAAATTGGAATCACAGGCTAATCTATTTCTCTAACATGCCTTTTTTTTTTTTTTTTTTTTTTTTTTTGAGCAAGGTACCGTCCAGGCTGGAATACAGTGGTGCAATCATAGCTCACTGCAGCCTCAAACTTTTGGACTCAGCCTCCCAAGTAGCTGAGGACTACAGGCATGTATTGCCATGCCTGTAATGAGAAAAACCGGGAATCACATAGAAAAACTTTCCCCCAAACTGGGAGGGAGCCAAGAGACCAAACAATGACTCAAACAAGTCCAGTTTAGCAACTAGATGAGTTTATTAGGACTTATATAGCAGGTACTCCCCGACAGCAGCAGGACAGCTTTAGAGACCCATGCTGCCTCCCATCCTTATGCTACTTTTAAACTAATTTTCTGGCTCTTTGCCTACTGTATGTGTTATGGGACATTTTTCCCAGGTAGGTTCTCAGATACTCCCTGCAATGTTTGGGTTCTCAGGGACACCTGCTCCTTGACAGGACAGAGCAAGACCCCATCTTTAAAAAAAGAATAAAAAGAAGTACCTAAAATAAGGATTTTAACTAACATTTAATACCATATGTTTACTTTGTAACTTTCCTAAATTCTAAATTTTATAAAGTTAAAGAAAGTTGTTCATTTGAAGAAACATTACCTTTCCACTTAGGGGAACATCATCTTCTCAGCTGGCTGAGTTTACTCTGACCAAAGACTTCAGCTGAGCATGAGACTTGGAATTATAAGACACCCTGGAAACATTTCTTGTGACTGATTGCCAAGCTAAGTTCCTTTCTGTAGTCACTACATTTTGGACTCTAAAATCCAGTCCTTGAGTTTCAGTCCTAAATGTTTCTTTATTCCTGGAGTTTGCAACCCCAAATAAAATTGTAGCTGGGACAGGCACAGTAATCCCGGCACTGAGAGACCAAGGCGGGTGAATTGTTTGAACCCAGCAGTTCAAGACCAGCCTGGGCAACATGGTGAAACCCTGCCTCTACTAAAAATACAAAAAATCTGCTGCATGTGGTGGTGTGTGCCTGTAGTCTCAGTTACTCAGGAGGCTAAGGTGGGAGAATTATCTGAACCCAGGAGGTTGACACTGCAGTGAGACATGATCGTACCACTGCATCCAGCCTGAGTGACAGAGTGAAAACCTGTCTCAAAAAAAAGATTGTAGCTAACATCTTTCATCACTACTTGGTTTTACATTTCTTCAGTTCTCTTTGGATATGTAATGTTTTCCAACTGCCTGTAAAGATACTTATGGTCATTTCATTGGATCCTCAGGTTTCTTATTTAAGTCTGTGTGTTAGTCAGGGTTCTCTAGAGGGACAGGACTAATAGGATAAATGTGTATATGAAAGGGAGTTTATTATGGCTCACATAATCACAAGGTGAAGTCCCACAATAGGCTGTCGCAACTGAGGAGCAAGGAAGCCAGTCCAAGTCCCCAAACCTCAAAAGCAGGGAAGTTGACAGTGCAGCCTTCAGTCTGTGGCCAAAGGCCCAAGAGCCCCTGGCAAAGCCCTGGTGTAAGTCCAAGAGTACAAAAGCTGAAGACCTTGGAGTCTGATGTTCAAGGGCAGGAAGCAGCCAGTATGGGAGAAAGATGGAGGCCAGAAGACTAAGCCAGTCTAGTCCTTCCACTTTCCTCCTCCTGCTTTTATCCTAGCCACCCTGGCAGCTGATTAGATGGCGCTGGCAGCTGATTGAGGGTGGGTCTGCCTCTCCCAGTCCACTAACTCAAATGTTAATCTCATTTGGCAACACCCTCACAGACACACCCAGGAACAATACTTTGTATCCTTCAATCCAATCAAGTTGACACTCAATATTAACCATCACAGTCTGTTAAAACCTTTTTGGAGTTGGTAGAATCCCAAAATGTTTTCATGTCCTTCTTTATGGTAGGGTCACACCCCTATGGACATTAAATGACATCCAACTGAATTCTGCATTATCATGGATTTGTCAGATAGTGCTAAGATCATTCTAATTACTCTGAGCATTCTACAGCAAGGCCCACAGTAAACAGGCCCCAGCTAGTCACAGAGTTTCAGTTCTTAGTGCTTCACTCTTAACTACAGGCAAACAACTAAATACCATCAGACATTTGAGGAAATTTTTCTAACACAAAAGACAAAGAAGACAACAAACATTAAAAAGAACTTGGAAGAAACAGAGATCATATAGGGAGGAGAGGAAAACAATAATTAATATCCTCAAAGAAATTTAAGAAAGTATTATACCCAAAACCAAACAGGATGCTATACACACACACACACAAAAATGAAAACAATTAAAGAAGCATTCAAAGAATTAGGTTGGAAGACATAATTATAGAAATCTCCCAGGAAGAAATACAAAAAGAGGCCAGACACGGTAGCTGACACCAGTAATTCCAGCACTTTGGGAGGCTGAGGCAGGCGGATTCATTGAGCCCAAGATTTCAAGACCAGCATGGGCAACATAGTGAAACCCCATCTCTATAAAAAATGTTTTAAAAATTAGCCAGGTGTGGTGGCGTGTGCCTGTAGTTCCAACCACCTGGGAGGTCGAGGTTGCAGTGAATTGTGGTCGTACCACTGCACTCCAGCCTGGGTGACACAATAAGACCCTGTCTCAGAAAAAAAGGAAGAGGAGGAGGAGGAGGAAGATTAGGAGGGGGAGGAGGTGAAAGAGGAAGAAGAAAGAAGAAAAAGAGAAGAAGAAGAAGAGGAAGAGGAGGAGGAAGAAGAAGGAGAGGAAGGAGGAGAAGAAGAAGAAGAAAGAATAAGAAGGAGGAGGAGGAGTAGGTGGGGAGGAGAAGAAAAACAAGAAGACAACAATGAACAACAGGAAAGAAAAGATAAAAGAATCAGAAGAGGTCCAATGTGCAAACAACAGGACACTAGAGAGAAAAGAGAAAATGGAGCAGAACTAGAAGTCAATATCCTACCTCACAAAATACTAATTTTCTAGATCAGTAGTTCTCAAAGTGTGGTTTGGAACTCCAAGACCATTTCAGGGGGAACATGAAGTCAATACTATTTTAATAATAATGCTAACTCATTATTTGTCTTTTTCACCCTCTTTCACCAACAAATGTAGAAGGGATTTTCCAGAGTCTACCCGATGTGTAACAATGTCATCATTCTGAGGGTTTATATTTTCTTGTGATCTTAAATTTTCTTAGTTCTAATTTTTAATATGGTAAATAATACATAGTTAAAAGCCACATTAGAAAAAGTTCTTTAGGATCCTTAACAACTTTTAACAGTTTGAGAACCACTGTTCTAGGTGATCATTTAATCTAAACATAGCTAAGCATGTTTGTTTGAAGCTCCTATACAACACCCAAACTGCAACCTATATTACTATTACCTCCTCTTCATTTTCTTTGAGCTTCCCACTAAAAATTCCACTCATACAAAAACATCATAGAATTTACTGACTTTGTAAGGGATGTGGATAAAGGAGTTTACATCAAACAGCATTTCACTTCAAACCCCCGCAAGACCTGCCTCTTCTCCCAAGTTTCCGTTTTTACTTTTCCCCCATGCTCTCTCTGGTTTTGTCTGGTGCAGTGGAGTACAGTGGCCCACTCAAGGCTCACGGCAGCCTCGACCTCCTGGGCTCAAGCGATCCTCCTACCTCAGTCCCCTGAGTAGCTGGTACTACAGGCACCCACCACCACATCTGGCGAATTTTTGTATTTTTTGTAAAGATGGGGTTTCACCATGTTGCCCAGGCTAGTCTCGAATTCTTGGGCTCAAGCAGCCCACCCGTCTCAGCCTCCCAAAGTGCTGAGACTACAAGTGTGAGCCACCTCACGGGCCTCCATCCTCTCTCTTAGTATTATTTTCCTCTTACCCATTTCTCTTCCCTCCCTCCTATAGGGAAGTTTAAGTTTATCCAAGATTTAGCTAAACTAGCAAAAAACAAAACAAAACAAAACAAAAAACCCATATTATTGATATCTACTCTCAATAGAAGACAGAAAGAAAAAGTGGAATTATAGTTTCAGATACAAAGAAAAAATTTAAGGCCAGGTGCAGTGGCTCATGCCTGTAGTCCCAGGATTTTGGGAGGCCAAGGAAGGAGGATCACTTGAGCCCAGGAGTTCAAGACCAGCTGGGCAACATACGGAGACTCTGTCTCTACAAAAAGTTTAAAAATTAGCCAGATGTGGTGGTATGCACCTGTAGTTCCAGCTACTTAGGAGGCTGAGGCAGAAGGATTGCTTTAGCCTGGGAGTTCAAGGCTGCAGTGAGCTATGATTGCACCTCTGTATTCCAGCCTGGGCAACAGAGTGAGATCCGGTGAAAGAAAGAAAAGAAAGAAAAGCAAGCAAGCAAGCAAGAAAGAAAGAAAGAGAGAGGGAGAGAGAAAGAAGGAAAGAAAGAAAGGAAGGGAAAGAAAGAAATTTAATCACAAAAACTGCTGCATTCATTGGAGAAAAGCAAAACACATATAAACAGAAAGAACATTTTAAAACAAATGATGCTATCTCTCAGCCAAAAATAGACGTTATTAATATATTGGTATACCCCCTTCCAGATTTTTTTCTCCATAGACAAATACTATACCTAATTGTTAAAAAATGGGATCTTACTACATGCCATGTATAATCCACTTTTTTACTTAGCATATTCTAAACAATGTCCATGTCAAATACATCTATGCAATATCATTTTCCCAAACTTTCTCTTAAAACTTTTTCAAAACCGGACATGGTGGCTCATGCCTATAATCCTAGCACTTTGAGGCTTGAGCCCAGGAGTTCAAGGCTGCAGTGAGCTGTGATCATGCCACTGTACTCTAACCTGGGCAACAGAGAAAGATCCTGTCTCTAAAAAATAGGAAATAAAAAATAAAAATATTTTCAAACTGAGAAAAAAAATTGACAGTTTCAGAAACACTCTTATGCCCTTCACATACAATCAACGTTAGAAGAAGATTCACCCTGAACATTTCACTTTTCTGCATGGCTCAAGTCCTCTGATCAAAGGCAATTGCAAACAATCCAAGAATACTTATATAAGGAGACATTTCAGGATAGTAAAGTATAGACATGTTTCCCTCCCTGAAGATGGACCAGGATAGTAAAGATAAAAAACTCTTCTTCCTCCCTTCCTGGAGAAGACTTGCTTACATTCCAGAGTAAACTAAAGTTTCTCTCTCCCTGGAGGGGAAGATGGGCAGGTCTCTGGCAGTTATATGTAAGATCAGTGTTTCCTAATTTTTACAGGGTTCCTCTCCTGTAATGTACCCCACTGCATGTGCAGATACCATCTCGCTCTCAGGATGACCCTTGGAAACCAATATGGGATGTTGCTTTGGCTGCTGCTTTTGCTATGAATGATTAATTGTTTTTGTTTTTGACTCAGAAGCCTCATTTAAAAGTAAGTTTCTGCAAAATCATTTTTAATGGCTGAATATACTATTTTAAGCTTCCATCATAATTTAGTCAGTCTATACTGCTGGACATTTAGATTGTTTCCAACAGTTTGGAAATATTCATATTGTAAATAGCATTGTGATGAGCTTTTATAACTAAATATTTTTCACATCCTAAATTCTTTCTTTAGGATAAATTCCAATGGCTAGGTGCAGTGGCGTGTGCCTGTAGTCCCAGTTATCGGAAAGCTGAGGTGAGAGAATCACTTGAGCCCAGGAGTTTGAAGCCAGCCTGGGCAATAGAGCAAGATCCTATCTCTAAAACAGATAAAAATAAAAAAGTTCCAAGAAGTGTAATTGTTGGGTCAAAGGACACACATAATTTTAAAGTTTCGGTATGAATTTATGTATTTCCAAGCTCTCTTCCAGAAAGTTTATCAATCTATACTTTCAATAGCAAAGTGTAATGACACAACTGTTCTTATACCCCTGCCAACAGTGTTACTGACATTTTGAATAAGGAAGAAGGAGGAGGAGGAGGAGGAGGAGGAGCAGGAGGAGGAGGAAGAGGAGGAGGAGGAGGAGAAGGAGAAGTAGAAGACATCTATCTCATTGTTTTAATCAGCATTTATTCATAAATGTGTTCCAACTTCATTAGTGTGTTCATTAACTATTTGTAGGGAGACTACAGCATGAAGCTGATCATAGAAAGTCATCAAATACCAAGGCAACTATCACACAGCCTCTCATATGTGTCTCTTCTCTCTCCACATCTGCTGAGGGCTCAGTTCTTCCAAGTTCAGAGTCTCAAAGAGACGAATCTGATATAGCCATTTCATATTAGGTTGTATCACCAGCCAGTCTAAGGGACCGCTAACTGGAAGTATAGGGTGGAATTTAGAGTCTGAAACCTATCACCTGTCCCTCTTTTCCTCCAGGGTTTTGCATGATAGAAAAACTAGATCACCAGCCAAACAATAATCCAAATGTCAGCTGTCTTTTTTTTTTTTTTTTTGAGATGGGATCTTGCTCTGTTGCCTGCCCAGGTTGGAGTGCTGTGGTGCTACCACTACCCATTGCAACTTCAATCTCCCCAGCACAAGCCATCCTCCTGCCACAGCCTCTCAAGTAGCTGTGACTATAGACATGCACCACTACATTCAGCTAATATTTTTATGTTTTGTAGAGACAAGGTCTTACTATGTTGCCCAGGCTGGCCTTGAACTTCTGAGCTCACGTGATCCTCCCACCTTGGCTTCCCAAAGTGTTGGGATTACACTGTGCCCGGCCCAAATGTCAGTTGTCTTCATGGTTTGTCATGCACCCAAAAACATACCCTTGAAGAGTTCTCTGATGCTGGCCAGTTTGGGGATGGCAGCAGGGTCACGCCTCACCTTCCTGAATTGAAGATAGCTTCCTGGCCCAGCAGGACTGATCAGAATTCCACCCCAGTTCCCACTACCAATCACAGGCAGAAAAACTGGAAAAGAGAAAGAGTGGTGCACTGCAAAGCAGAAGGAAGAGAAAGGTTGGTTGCCTTTCAGTTTAGTGACTATGCAGAATCCCTTGTCTCCAAGTAAAAGCGTGCCCCTGTGAATTTCACAGATCTTAACTGATCCTATTAATCTTTTCTCCTCCCTGTGAATAGGCAGAGGCCAGATACGTTTATTTCTAATATTCCCTGCGATAGAAGTTTTTCATTTTTGGCCTCCCAGTATCTAAACACATTTCCTATTTGGAAAAAATTCCAATAAAGAAGCTTAAGTGTGGAAAAATAGCCCCTTTCCCAGATCCCTTGTCTCTAGAATTTGGGCACAGGACCTTCCAATCAGACACTCCTACCTAAGACCTTGATTCTGGAATAACAGAAAGAAGCAAATGGCACTTAGAATCTTTCCAGAGGTGGAAGAGGAAGCAATACGGGTACTGTCCAACGTCCAGTGGTGGCTGTGCCAATGACAGACGCAGTTGGATACTAACCAGATCCTCCCTGTGTATTGATTTGGTCTCTATTTCTGGCTGCCTAATTTCCCATGGCTCCTTTCCAAGTTCCAAGCCTCATTCTTCAGCTTTTCCATCAATTTTGTGAGCTATCCAATATCCTTTCAATAAATTCATTTTCTCTCTAACTAACCAGAGTTAGTCTCCGTTATTTAGGAACCTGGAAATTTGGTTAGTACATACGTCTTTTTGTGCCTTTTCTATGAAGACAAAAAGATAAGAAAGAGGGGTGCCCACTTTCAGTTCAGAAGTATCCACTATCCTGACTTTTGTGATAAACATTTCATGGTTTTGCTTTATAGTCTTAGCATCTATGTATGTAGTCAGGGGAATGAGAATAATATGGCAGAAAATATGGCCCCTGTCTGTCAACAGGGCTTCCCTGAAAGAGATGGCAGTGACTCCAGTCTCTAACATTCTTATTATGTCCAGATTAACTATACGATAGCTTCCTAGATGTCAATCCTGGTGCAAACCATCCTATTTCCTACTATCAGGATTCCTCTTTGCTTTTAATCTATTATAAAATGCTTATGCATATTTAACATATGAGATGTATCTTACATATAAAGTTTATGTAAGTTATGAGCATAAAAATGAAATGAACACTCATGAATCCACACCTAACTTAAGAACATCACCAACAATGGTGAAGCTACCTGTGCACTTTTCCTAGATGTCATACCTCTGCCTCTCCTTGTGCTGGTCATTCCTTTGTTTAAAACAATTATGAAATATAACTGACATAAACATAAATATACATGTTGATGAATCATCATGAAAGGAAAACCTACGGAACCACAACCACGTGAGGAAATAAAACATTTCCTACTCCCAGAACCCCTCCTCATGCCCTCTCCCAGTCCCTGCTATTTGTCCCCTCTTGGTCATAAACTCCTCTCTCTCCATCAGAGATATCCACTATCCTGACTTTTGTGATAATCATTTTCTTGGCTTTTCTATAGTTTTACCACCTGTGTCTGTATCCCTAAACAACATCATTTCATTTGGCCTCATTTTGAACTTCAGATGAATGGATCATACTGTATATATTCTTTTGTGCCTTACTTCTGTCATTCAATATTTTGTTTATGAGATTCATCCATGTTGCTGAGTAGAACTGCAGTTTGTTCATTTGCATTGCTATAAAGTATCCCATCATAGGAATGTACCATGATGTATTTATTTATTTTACTGTGGAGAGACGTTGTGTTGTATTCAGTGTGGGGTATGATGAACAATGCTGCTTTGAATATACAGATGCATGTATCCTAGGAGATCTTTAAGGTCATTGACCTGGTAGTAGAATAACCATCACAGGATATATGTATCTTCAACTTTACTAGATAATGGCAAATTGTTTCCCAAACTGAATGCACCAATTAACCAACAGCAGTCTGCAGAGTTTCTGCCACATCACACCCTTGCCAACAATTGGTGTTATCAAACTGTTGAATTTTAGCCAATCTAGAGGATAGTTAATGGTATCTCACTGTGGTTATACTTGCATTTCCCTAATTAATAATGAGACTGAGCATATTTGTGTATGTTTATTGACCATTTATATTTTCTTCTGTTCAAGTCTTTGCTCATTTTTTTCAATATGATTGTCTATTATTGATTTGAAAGAGTTTTCATATATCCTGGAGGCTAATTCTTTATCAATTACACATGTGGCAAATATCTTCTACTCTCTACCTTGCTTTTTTGCTTATTTCATGCTATCTTTTGGCAAACAAAAGTTCTTTATTTTAATATAGTCAAAGGTACGAATCTTCTCATTTATGGTTGGTGATATTGATAGTTTTAAAACTCTATACCTTTGAGGTCATATTCTTAGGTATTAATTTCTATTTCTTAAAAAATTAGATATGGGAGTTTTCACTATGTTGTAAATGCCAACACCAGTTCTGCGAATGAGAAGCTAAACCTGGAGCCATGGCAACTTGAGGAAGCTGAGCCTCCAGGACCCTTGAAGGGTGCACTAAAGATGCCATCTCGCTTTTAGCAGAGGTATATAAAAGTCCTTCTGAAGGAAAGCATCCCAAATGTAGGTCCTTGGAATTTCCATTGATTTAAATTCAATAAAATAAACTTACAATAAAAAATTACAGGGAGATAAGCCACCATGAGTCAGTGAAAAACAATGATGACAACAACAAAATGATTTAGTTCCCCAGAAACTTCAAATATTGGAATTATCATGTAGGGAAAATAAAATAAGTCTGTATAAAATATTTAAGAAAACAAAAGATGAAATGAAAAACATAATTTATGTCCACATAAAAACTTGCACATGAATGTTCATAGGAACTTTATTCATAAGTGCCAAAATTTGGAAGCAACCAAGATGTCCTTCAATTGGTGAATAGGTTAGAAAAAAAAAGAAGGTATATCCAGACAATGGGATATTATTCAGTGATTGAAAGAAGTAAGCTATCAAGCCATGAAAGACACAGACAAACCTTAAGTGCATGTTGCTAAGTGAAAAAAAAAACAACGGAAAGGCAACATCCTGTGTAATTCCAACTATACGGCCTTCTGGAGAAAGCAACACTGTAGAGGCAATAAAAAATCAATGGTTACTATGGGTGTGAGAGGAGGCTGGTTTGGGATGAATGGGTAAAGCACAAATTTTTAGGGCAGTGAAACTATTATGTACAATGTGCCATGACAGATACATGGTATTATATATTCATAAAAACTCATATAGGCAAGGAACAAGTGATTATTAAAAATGACCAAGCAGATCTGAAAGGTTTGTGTATTGTTTAGGAAGATAATAAAGATACTGATTAATATTAGACTTTAATGAGTTAATGATCCATGCTGTAATTTCTATGGTAACCAACAAAAGAAGAGAAGCAAGATGTACAAATTCCAGTGAGTAGAGGGGGAAGAATTAGTGATTATAAATGCAAAAAAGGAGAAAAAGGAGTGATATGGTTTAGCTCTGTGTCTCTACCCAAATCTCATCTCAAATTGTAATCATCACGTGTTGAGGGAGGGACTGGTGGGAGGTGATTGGACCATGGGGATGGTTTCCCTCATGCTGTTCTAGTGATAGTGAGTTCTCACAAGGTCTGATGTTTATGTGTGTGGCAGTTCCCTCTTTGTTCTCTCTCTCTCTCTCCTGCTGCCTTGTGGAAAAGGTGTTTGCTTCTCCTTCACTGTCCACCACTGTATTTGTCCCTTCTCACACAGCTATGAAGAAATATCTGAGACTAGGTAATTTATAAATGAAAGAGGTTTAATGGACACAGTTCTGCATGGCTAGGGATGCCTCAGGAAACTTACATCATGTTGGAAAGAGAAGCCAACATACCTTCTTCACATGGCAGCAGGAGAGAGAAATGCAAGCAGGGGGCGTGCCAGATGCTTATAAAACCATCAGAGCTTGTGAGTTTCACTCACTATCACAAGAATAGCATAGAGGTAACCACATCCACGATTCAATTACCTCCCACTGGGTCGGTCCCTCCTACAACACATGGGGATTATAGGAACTACATTTCAAGACGAGATGTGGGTGGAAACACAGCCTAATTGTATCAGCCATGATTGTAAATTTCCTGAGGCCTCTCAAGCAATGCAGAACTGTGAGTCAATTAAACATCTTTTCTTTATAAATTACCCAGTCTCAGGTAGTTCTTTATAGAAGTGTGAAACTGGACTAATACAGAAGATTGATACTACGAGTGGGGCACTGCTATAAAGATACCTGAATATGTTGAAGCAAGTGTGGAACTGGGAAACAGGTGGAGGTCACAACAGTTTGGAGGGCTCAGAAGAAGACAAGAAGATATGGAGAAGTTTGGAACTTCCTGAAGAATTGTTGAATGATTTTGACCAAAATGCTGATAGTGACATGGACAATAAAGTCCAGGCTGAGGTGGTCTTAGATGGAGATGAAGAACTTATTGGGAACTGGAGGAAAGGTCACTCTTGCTATGTATGCTTTAGCAAAGAGACTGACAGCATTTTGCCCCTGCCCTAGAGATCTGTGGAACTTTAAACTCGAGACAGATGATTTAGGGTATCTGGCAAAAGAGATTTCTAAGCACCAAAGCATTCAAGATGTCACCTGGCTTTTGCTGAAAGCAAACGATCATATGTGTTCACAAGGAGATGATCTGAAACTGGAACTTATGTTTAAAAGGGAAGCAGAGCATAAAAATTTGGAAAATTTGCAGCCTGACAATGCAGTAGAAAACAAAGACCCATTTTCCAGGGAGAAATTTGAGCCAGCTGCAGGAATTTGCATAAGTAACAAGGAGCTGAATGTTAATAGCTGAGACAATGGGGAAAATGTCTCCAGGGAATTTCAGAGATCTTCAGGACAGCCCCTCCCATCACAGACCTAGAGGCCTAGGAGGGAAAAATGGTTTCCTGGGCTAGGCAGGCCCAGGGCTCTACTGCTGTGTGCAACCTCAAGACATGGTTCCCTGTGTCCCAGCCACTCCAGCTCATGGCTAAAAGGGGCCAAGGTATAGCTTGGGCCATTGCTTCAGAGGATGCAAGCCCCAAGCTCTGGCAGCTTTTATGTGGTGTTGGGCCGGCAAGTTTGCAGAAGCCAAGAGCTGAGGTTTAGAAACCTACACCTAGAATTCAGAGGATGTATCGAAATGACTGGATGTCCAGTCAGAAGCCTGCTGCATGGACGGAGCCCTCACAGAGAACTTCTACTAGAGCAGCAGAAAAGGGAAATGTGGGGTTGGAGCATCCATACAGAGTCCCCACTGGGGCACTACCTAGTGGATCTGTGAGAATAGGGCCACTGTCCTCCGGACCCCAGAATGGTAGATCCACCAACAGCTTGCACTCTGGACCTGGAAAAGCTGCAGGCATTCAACTCCAGCCCATGAAAGCAGTCTTGGGGGCTGTACCCTGCAGAGCCACGGGGGCAGAGCTGCCCAAAGCCTTAGAAGCCCACCTCTTGAATCGGCATGCACTGGATGTGAGACATGGAGTCAAATGAGATTATTTAAGAGGTTTAATATTTAATGACTACCCAACCAGGTTTCAGACTTGCATGGGCCCTTTGTTTTGGCCAATTTCTCCCATGTGGAAGGGGAACATTTACCCAATGCCTATACCCCCATTGTATCTTGGAAGTAACTAACTTGTTTTTGATTGTACAGGCTTGCAGGTGATAGGGACTTGCCTTGTCTCAGATCAGACTTTGAACCTGGACTTTTGAGTTAATGCTGGAATGAGTTAAGACTTTGGGGGACTGTTGGGAAGGCATGACTGGAATAGCATGTGCAAATTCCCTGAGGCAAAAAAGGAGTATTGCTCGATGGAAGACCTAAGATGAGGCCAGTATGACTAGAAGGGGCATGGTGAGTCTGAGGAGGCAGGTAGGCTCTAGCCTATGCAGATTTTTGTATACCACACTAAATATTATATGCTTTATCCTAAGTGTCATCAAAAGCCATTTAAATATCTTTAGGGGGTCAGGTAGAGGAAGATAGTAGACATGAACAAGGATGTATGTGGAAAAGATCACTCTGGCTATACTGTAGAGCAGGGGTCCCCAACCCCTGGGCCACAGACTGGTACAAGGTCCATGGCCTGTTAGGAATCCAGCCACACAGAAGGATGTGTGGTGTTGGGCAGCCAAGTGAGCATTACCACCTGAGCTCCACCTCCTGCCAGATCAACAGTGGCATTATATTTTCAGAGGAACACGAACCCTATCATGAACCATGCATGCGAGGGATCTAGGTTGCATGCTCCATCTAATGCCTGCTGATCTGAAGTGAAACAGTTTCATCCTGAAACCATTCCCTCTCCAGTACACAGAAAAACTGTCTTCCATGAAACCAGTCCCCGGTGCCAAAAAGGTTGGAGATCGCTGCTGTAAAGAACAGCCTGGAATTGGGCTGAAGTGACTGCAAGAAGATACACTGAGCTTTAAATTGACTTCCAACTGAACAGAACTTTATGCATGCCTGCCTCCTCCTACTTTCCCATTAAGTAGATTATATTGAAAAAAAAAATCAGTCAAATGAATGAAAGAAGCTTTCAGATGAATGATTATTTGGTTTTGTAAAATGGTTCACTTCTTTATTTCTTTTGCAAAGAAATTGTTTTGCCCTCTGATCACAGTGTGCAAGTTGGGCTTACCAACTTGCTCTTTAAAAAATTCAGGAAGGTCGGGCGTGGTGGCTCATGCCTGTAATCCCAGCACTTTGGGAGGCTGAGGTGGGTGGATCACCTGAGGTCAGGAGTTCGAAACCAGCCTGGCCAACATAGTGAAACCCCGTCTCTACTAAACATACAAAAATTAGCCAGGCATTGGGGCAGGCACCTGTAATCCCAGCCACTCGGAAGGCTGAGGCAGGAGAATCACCTGAACCCGGGAGGCAGAGGTTGCAGTGAGCTGAGATTGTGCCATCGCACTCCAGTCTGGGGGACAAGAGCAAGACTCTGTCTCCAAAAAAAAAAAGAAAGAAAAAATTCAGGAAAACTGCCTTGTTTTCCCGAATAAGGAACAGAGGCAACAGAATCTCTAAACAATCTGCAACAATGGTGGAAAAGGATGGGACTCTGACAATTGTCAATTTATACCTCTTACTTCATCTCTTGAGGTCTTGAAACTGCTTTTGTGAAAATTGTAACAGTGAGAAAATTATGACTGAAAGAGATCTGATCTAACCAGCCCCCATTTTGCCTTTGCAAATCAAAGAACATGACCAAGGCAAGTCTCAATCATTTTAGGAGGTTTACTTGCCATAGTAAAGGATGCATGCCAGGGAAGCAGGTATATGCCTATCTCCAAAGATGATTTTGAGGGCTTTAGTACTTAAAGGGGAAAGGGTGGATATTGGGAGAATATAAATTTTTTTTTTTTTGAGATGGAGTCTCGCTCTGTCACCAGGCTGGAGTGCAGCGGCGCAATCTTGGCTCACTGCAACCTCCAACTCCCTGGATCAAGCGATTCTCTTGCCTCGGTCTCCCAAGTAGCTGGGACTACGGGTGTGCATCACCACGCCCAGCTAATTTTTGTATTTTTAGTAAAGATGGGGTTTCACCATACTGGCCAGGCTGGTCTCAAACTCCTGACCTCATGATCCGCCTGCCTGGCCTCCCAAAGTGTTGGGATTACAGGCGTGAGCCACTGCACCCAGCTGAAAAATATTTTTAAATTGTGTCAGTAGATAAAAAGACAAAACAGTTACATCCTTTTGAATACATAATTTTCATGTGAGGAAATATTCATAATTTTCATGTGGAGGAAATATTCATGTGAAGGAAATATTCATAATTTTCATGTGGAGGAAATATTCATGCCTTCGTCTGGCTCAGTTAATCTGTATTTTAACATAAGATAACGTAGACAATAGGGCAGAGGAAGCAATCAGGTATGCATTTGTCTCAGGTGAGCAGAGGGAAAACCTTGAGTTCTATCCTATGTCCCATACCTGTGAAGATATCAACTTATATTGCCAAGTTGAAATTCAACAGAACTGTTTTAGAGGAAAGATCTTTGGGCCTAAAAGGAATTTACTTGTGGGCAAAATGTGAGGGAAGTATATAGCTTTTATCTTTGTAGCCATCTTATTTAGGAACCAAATGGGAGGCAGGTTTGTGTGACCCAGTTCCCAGCTTAACTTTTCCCTTTGGCTCAGTGAATCTGGGGTTTTCCCTTCTCACCTTTAACCTCCAATACTGCCTTTGGTCATTCCTGGGCTTGGACCAAGCTAACTTTGGGAGAAACTTAGTTTATAGTTTAAGTGATAATAGCCCCTCCCCAAAACGAAACCACTTTTGTAAAACTAATGAAAAGCCACCAGGTTAGAAGGATAAGAGGAGCTTGAATTCTGCTAAGATATAGGCTTCATTAAGTTAAATAGATTACCAGCCACTATTCCAGAGGTCACAAGATCTGCAGCTCCCCCAATCCACTATTGTAGAACCTAAGATTGGCCTTTTGAGATAACCTTTCAGGCTTCTGCATTTCGGATGGCCAACGACCCCACTGGGACCTTTGACTCTTGGCTCAACCAGTCCTGTGGCCTCCATCCAGAAGCAGGCTCAGAGCAGGAGGACCATTTTCCTATAATTGCATTCCCAACCAATCAGCAGCACCCATTCCTCCAGCTTCCTGCCTGCCAAACTGTTTGTGTGTGTGTATTTGTTTGTTTTTTGACTATAGCTCTCAGATCTTAGCCAAACTATTCTTGGAAAACCCTAGCCTCTGAATTTTGGGGGAGATTTTGAGTAATAACTCCATCTCCATGACCAATCTCATGTCAATTAAACTCTTTATTGCAATGCCATGGTCTCCATGAATTGATTTTGTCTGTGCAGTGGGCAGGAAGAATGTATTGGGTGATTACAGTGTCATGGATTTAAATACCACCACCCTCCTCAGAACTCTGAGAAAAGATAAATGGCTCTAACAGCTTTGAGCTGTCTGAGCTATGTGAGGTATGCAAAAACTTATCAGGCCCAGAGAAACAGGAGTTTGCCTGGGGGCAATTGTTTAGACATTCTGTTCCTGACCTCACCCATTCTGAGCCTCACCCATTATCTTCATGTTCCTGGAATCTGTGATACAAAGAATAGTTTATAGCCAATCAATAGCTAATGTAATTTTAATGTAAATTCTTAGTAAACAACTTAGAAACTGCCTCTTTCTCCTTTAAAAACCCACTCATAACTGCTGCTAATCAGAGTGTATATTTACAGTAACTTGAATCTACACTCCCAGGTAGCCAGCTTCAACGTTTACACTTGAATAAACTTCCTTTCAACTAGATTCTTAACTTTTTTTATTATTTTAGGTTGACAACTCTCAAATTTATATTTCCAGCCCATTGGACTTCCTTCCCGAACCTCAGGGTCTAAATCTAATTGTCTATCCAGCCTCTCCACTTGGATGTTTAATAAGAATTTCAAATTCAACATATAAAAAACAAAATTCCTGACTTCCGCCTTAAAAAGTTTCTTACAAGTTGCTCAAAATGCCTTTGACCTCACACTCCAAAACTAATATAGCCACAAATCTTATGATTCTACTTCTAAAATATGCCCAGAATTCATTGTTGTCATCACCTCGATCTCCACCAGTCTGGCCCACACCAATATCTCCATAGCTGGATTATTGTAATAACTTCCTGATACCACTTTTCACTAACTAATACGAGCATTTTCGTCTGGTTCCCTCAGGGGTCCTTAAGCCGCAGGCTGCGGACAGTACCTGTCCGTGGCCTGTTAGGAACCAGGAGGCACAGCAAGAGGTGAGCAACAAGCAAGGGAGCATTACCTCCTGAGCTCCGCCTCCCTCAGATCAGCAGTGGCATCACATTCTCAGAGGGGGGCGACCCCCATTGTGAACTGCGCATTGGAGGGATCTAAGTTGTATGCTCCTTATGAGAATCTAATGATAAATGTAATGCCTTTGAATCATCCTGAAACCATCATCCACCCCCCACCACGAAACCGGTCCCTGGTGCCCAAAAAGTTAGGGGCCGCTGCTGTATATAATCCCTGGGAGACTTATGACTTTGTCTCTCTCACTTACTGCCATGAACTCCAGGGCAACTTTGTGGACGCTCCATAAATACTTGCTGGAATGAACCCATATATATTTTATACTACCACATATACAGTAATACATTTAAGGAGCTGCTTGGGTGTGTAAAAAATTGCAGGGACGTTTATAAATAAGGAACCTCATGAAACAAAGCAATGAATGGAAAGTGGGGTCAGCTGATTGAAGCAGTGCCCACAAGCTGCTCCAGCTTCCCAAAGCAGACAGGTTTTCCACCTAAGCCAACATCCTTTTATTTTTAGTCACTATAGCTATAAATCTACTCCCTTACCCCGCACCTCACTCTCAGCCGACGGCCCAATGGGCTTATCCTCCTCTCGCCCTCACGATGAGCGAGTCCATGTGGTCTCAGGCTGGAAGATGCACTTGAACACCTGCCCAAACCTCACCGACGACACTGGATTCTAGGCCTCCTGGGCTTCTCCATTGTACTAGGAATGTAAAATCAAAAGCCAGAAAGAAAACTTCGGAAGTGGAATCTCCAATCCGGCTACCGGTTGGAAGTAAAGCGCACCTAGCAAAGGGCTGGTCCATGCAGCCTCAAGGGCTGACGGGAAGTGAATCAACCGTCAACCGCCCTGATTCAAAATGGCAGGATGCCGGAGCGATAGTGTTTAGGTGTGAAGATAGGGCCATTGAAGAAGGGAGAACGAAAGCACAATTGTTTTGATTCAACATGGAGGCGGTGATTACAGGAGGGCGAATAGCGAGAGACGACGCAACATCCAGCTAGCAGAGGCAGCGGGCCTGGCGAGGATAGTCACACTGAACTAATCCAAGATGGCGCCGAGGTTGTAACCGGTAGCGCGCAAGAGGCGGGAATTACCCTGATCCAAAATGGCAGTGGCAATTGAGGCAAGCCGAGGGACGGAAGCGCCAGGAGCGTCTTTGCCCTCAGCCAAGATGGCGGCTGCCGTGGACCCTGTCCCGGCTCCGCCCCGCGGCCCCGGCCCCGCCTCCCCCTCGTCCCTCCCTCCGCCCCCTCGCCTCGTATAGTCCGGCCAGAGCCGCTAGCGCTGCGAGAGCGGGCTTCGGGCACTTGACATGGCGGCAGCGGCGGCGACTGCAGCGGCGAAGGGGAATGGGGGCGGCGGTGGCAGGGCCGGGGCCGGAGACGCC
>NW_012116377.1:9809224-9819319 GCF_000951035.1 Colobus angolensis palliatus
GCCGCGGGAGAAAAGGTGGGGCTGGCCACAGGTGCGGGGCCCGGGACGGCGGCCGGATGACCTGCCTCGCGAAGCCCATCCCGGGCGACCAGGCTCGGATGGTGAACGGCGCCAGCCTAGGTAGTGGAGGAGCTGTGGCTGCAGGGTGACCATTCATTTGGGCGGCTGTTTTCAAAATCTGGGCTGCGCTTTAATCCGAAAGGTATTGGGAAAGCGTTCAAAGTTTTTGGCCAGCGACATAAGCAGAGCTGAGCTTTAGATGAGTTCAGACTTTTAGGATGGGTTGGGGTGGAGAAGAAGCTGGGGAGTAGAAGGCAGAGTTACCGGGGAGGGGGAGAATAGACCCTCGAAACGGTTTTACCCATCTTCTGTCTCCCTCATTTCAGTCCATCCCTTATCCCGGCGGGTTTTTAGTTCAAGCTCTGCCACTAACTAGCTGTTTGACTTTGGATAAATCATCTTATTTCTTTAGCCTCCGTTTTTTCATCTGTAAAACTGAAGGGTTGGGCTGGGTAATGAAGGTTCCTTAAGCTCTGCAATTCTTTATCTCGTCGTTTTGGTGAGGAGGGTCACAGGATCAGACAGTTTGTTATATATTTTTAAGTTATCTTCATTTGTGATTTTTTAAGAAGTCCTAACATAATATGAAAAATTTCAAACATACAGAAGAGTTGAAAGAATTGTATAGTGAATATCCATTTTTATTTAGTTTTAAAGTTGGTGATACATTGGCAGGGTTCAAAATGAAAAACATAAGGGAATACAGTGAAAATCTTTCCTCCTACCTTTCCCTTCTACCCAGATCCCCTCCCTCGAGGCAGTTAATTTTGTATATCCTTAAGATGCTGATGCAAGCAAATATGTTTATACATCCCCCTACCCATTTTTAAAATAAGACAAATGCCAATATATTAATATTGTATTTACAATTCAGCACCTTGCTTTTTTTTCAAAAAAAGAAAATATATCGTGGGAGAATCATATATGTATTGCTAGTATTAGAAATGGTAGGTGTTGAAACCTAGGCTCAGAGAAGTTGTGCCTTGCATGAGATGATAGAACTTGTTAGTAGAAGTTCCGGATCTAGAAATCATTTCTCTTGACTCACAGGTCAATGAAGAACTAGTACAGATACAAGGTTTGTATCATATCAGTGGTCACATAGATTGATTTTTAAAAGAACATCCAGGAATCTCTCTGTGTGTATTAATATTTATATATGTAATTCTTGTTGTCTTAGCAAGGGCTGGTGAGGGCATTGGACTGGAGAGGGATTTTAAGGTACATTGGTAAGAAGAAAGAAGTCTATTCCTGAGCAATGAACATAGAGAATGGGGTGGAGGGTAAGGAGTGGTGTCTTAAACCAGGAAAATAATTGGGATTGTGAGAGCAAAGTAAGCTTTTTTTTTAAAGGCTGTTAATGGTTATACCAGTTACACCATTAAATAATTTCTTCTTTTACAAACTCTTATTTGATGTCCTTATATGATAGTTTTTGGAAATAGCATAGACCACACATACCCCATTGCCTAGTTGATACCTAGGTATACATCGATCTAAATCCTTCCAGGAGACATACCTTAGCAAAAAGGTCCATTTGTTTTATTATGGAACTTAACAAAACATTATGTTTATTTTTGAGAAGGACAGTGGTACAAAAATATAACATTCACGGCTGTATGCTTAAGTGCTTTCCTGTTTTGTGATTTGTATTGATCTGGCTTTCATTTCTGAGTTGATTTGGGGAAATTTGGCTAAAAAACTTTTTTTTTTTTTTTTAACAAGAGCCCTTTATTCTTAATTTTAAAAGGATAGATTTTAAGGTATGGGTAATTGTTCCAGTGAGACAATTATAAAAATAGTTTAAAGGATCTTCTTTCTACCCTGTAATTATTAAAAACCCTTTAACTGCACAGGCTGTTTAAAATTTTCCTTTAACTGTTTTTTTCTCGTCTTAGATTTTCTTGGCACCTAATTTAGTGGCACAAGGACCATTTTAGCTTATTCCTTTCCTTTTGGCCTTGTTCTCAATAGCAAAGTTGCCAAAAAAAATGAGCTCCAGATGGGTGAGGTGCCACTATGCTTTCACTGAGCCCTCTTGGTAAGGTGCTGTTGGTGTTGCAACATTTCAGTGCATTACAGCTTGGCATTTGAGAGCTATTGTCCATAAATCCAGATTACTGATGCTTGAGGTCACCTTTAGCACTATCTTTTATTGCCACAGCTGTCTATTAACCTAAATCCTACTTTTTTTATTTTTATTTTTTCCTGATTGCTCTTTTCTCTTTTACTAGGTGGCTGGTTATAGCGGTTGGTCTGGTCCGAGCATACCTGGCTAAGGGTAGCTACCATAGCCTTTATTATTCAATTGAAAAGCCTTTGAAATTCTTTCAAACTGGAGCCTTATTGGAGGTAGGTCCTGAGATTTATTGTTGTTACTGATTTCCATTGATATAAAGAAAAACATACAACTGGCTGGCCGGGCGCGGTGGCTCAAGCCTGTAATCCCAGCACTTTGGGAGGCCGAGACGGGCGGATCACGAGGTCAGGAGATCGAGACCATCCTGGCTAACATGGTGAAACCCCGTCTCTACTAAAAAATACAAAAAACTAGCCGGGCGAGGTGGCGGTGCCTGTAGTCCCAGCTCCCAGGAGGCTGAGGCAGGAGAATGGCGTGAACCCGGGAGGCGGAGCTTGCAGTGAGCTGAGATCCGGCCACAGCACTCCAGCCTGGGTGACAGAGCGAGACTCTGTCTCAAAAAAAAAAAAAAAGAAAAGAAAAACATACAACTAAATTCTATTGAATTAGCATACCTCCATTGGATTCGTGTTAAATTTTGAAATTTTGCCTCCTCACGTACTAAAGTGTTGATACCTAGGCTTTTTGATGTTCTAGATTGGGTAAAATCTCATTTAACTTATATTACCTTGAATATATTTTATATTCGACTTTGGAAAATCAACTGAAACAAGCTTGTATTAGGATTTTAAAAAATTCTAGGGACATCCTGAGGAAGCACTGGCAAAATCAGATGCTTTCAGGGTTTATGTAATAGAAATAGTGAAGTTGGTGGGTGTAGGATATTGGGAGTGATAGATAGAAGACATAATAGCGAGCCTGTCTAAAGGCATCCAAATTTTAAAAATTTAACAAAAATGTATTGATTTCCCTGCATTAAGGGCAATGTATATCCAGCCCTCTCTCTTGGGGTAAGTATAGATTAGCATTTTGGAATTGCAAGGGATAAAAACCCAATTCAAACTATTTTAAGCAAAAAAGGAATTTTCTGGCCTCTGTAGTTGATACAGATACAGGATTAATTTACAAAGAAACTAGCTCAGGAATGAGAACCAAGGAGTTGACGCTGCCAGATTCTCTTGCTTTCTCTCATCTCTGCTTGTCTGTTTCTCTTTGAATGTTGGTCTTGGGCTCTCCACATGGTGGGAAACAGGGAGGGTATTTATTTTTCTCAGCATTTGTGTCACACAGTTCCCAGGGAGGATTCTGGTTGGCCCTACTTAGACTGTGCCAGTGATGTGAGGTGCGTGATTAGCCAGTCTTGGGACACATGCCCATTCTTCTGTCCAAGGGACTATAGACTTTGTTTATGGAAAAGAGGGATGGGGATAGCTTTGGGCACACAAAATCAATAGCCGCCGTAGTTCATTATGGTGAAAAACCTTCAGATTGCAGGGAAGATCTGGTTCATTTTGCTTAACCTCCAGGCAAGACCATTTTGACATTTATACTTTACTGGCAACTTTTAAAACCTGAACTATTGAATGATACTTAAGAAAAAGTCATTTATCTCACTGGGCATGGTGGCTCTCGCCTGTAATCCTAGCACTTTGGGAGGCCGAGGCAGTTGGATCACGAGGTCAGGAGATTGACCATCATGGCTAACATGGTGAAACCCCGTCTCTACTAAAAATACAAAACTTAGCAGGGTATGGTGGCACACGCATGTAGTCCCAGCTACTGGGGATTCTGAGGCAGGAGAATCGCTTGAACGGGGAGACAGAGGTTGCAGTGAGCCGAGATCACGCCACTTGTACTCTAGCCTAGGTGACAGAACCAGACTCTGTCTCAAAAAAAAAAAAAAGAAAAAAAGAAAAAATCATTTATCTCATGAAATGAAATGTGATACCTCTACCTTTCATTCTCACTCTTTTTTTTTTTTCTTGAGACAAGGTCTTGCTCTGTCGCTCAGGCTGGAGTGCAGTGGTGCAGTCATGGCCATGGCTCACTGCAGCCTTGAACTCCTGGGATCAAGCAGTCCTCCCACCTCAGCTTCCAGAGTAGCTGGGCCCACAGGCGTGCATCACCATACATGGCTAATTTTTAAAACTTTGTAGAGACAGAGTCTCCTGGTGTTTTCCAGGCTGGTTTCAAACTCCTTGGCTCAAGCAGTCTTCCCATCTCAGCCTCCCAAAGCACTGGGATTACAGGCGTGAACCGCTGCACCCAGCCCACTCTCACTTTATTTACTTATTTTTTTGAGAGAGGGTCACTCTGTCACCCAGGCTGAAGTGCAGTGGTGTGATCACTGCTCACTGCAACCTCGACTTCCCAGGCCCCAGCCAGCCTCCCACCTTATCCTCCCAAGTAGCTGGGACCACAGGCATGCACCACTGTGCCTGGCTCATTTGTATATTTTTGGTAGAGACAAGGTTTGGGTGTGTCACCCAGGTGGGATCTACTTTCACTTTCTAAATCAGAAAGTTATCCATTTTGCTTTTGTTTTTTTCTCTTAGAAGGTAGAGGAGTTTCTTTTTTTCTTTCTTTTCTTTTCTTTTTTTTTTCTTTGAGACAGGGCCTTACTCTGTTGCCCAGGCAGGAGTGCAGTGGTGGGATCTCGGCTCACTGCAACACAGAGGAATTTCAATAGTGTCCATACTTAGACATTTTAAGTAGGTGGTATGATGAAATGAGCTTCCAGCTGGAAGCCTGAGTACCTTTTTTATTTTAAGTATAATAGTTTTTCCAACTGACTCTAGAGATTTGGACGAGTCTTTTCTCTTTTATCTACCTCCTTTTCATTTGTAAAATAATTAGGTTAAAGTAGATTTCTAAAGTCCCTTACTACCCTAACCATTTGAGTCTGAGGAAATTTTAACAAATCCTAATGTGAACCATTTTTTAAACTTAGAGGCTTGAACTTTTTTTGGAAGGGGACACTAGTAAATAAGTGGTACTTTCTATCTCAGAGCCTTGGCCAGTACAGTTCCCTCAAGCTACGGAGAAGCAAATTTCGAGTCAAGACCATCAGACTCCCAGTACTTGATATAGTAGGGTGTTGTCCCCATTTGGAATACTTCAATAATTTAAAGGGGTTTCTATCTCTTTAAGACATCATAATATTAGGGCTGAGCACAGTGGCTTATGCTTATCATCCCAGCAATCCCAGAGCTTTGGGAGGCCAAGGCAGCAGGATCACTTGAAGGCAAGAGTTCAAGACCAACTTGGGCAACATAGCAAGACCTCGTCTCTACAAAAAAAATTTTTTTTTTTTAGCTGGGCTGGGTGGTGGGTACCTGTAGTCCCAGCTACTTGGGAGGCTGAAATGGGAGGCTTGAGCTTGAGCCCAGGAGTTTGAGGCTGCAGCGAACTATGATTGCATCACTACAATCCAGCCTGGATGACAGAGTGAGACCTTGTCTCAAAAAAAAAAAAACAAAAAAAACAACAGCAGCAAAAAAACACTTGGTAATGTTAGAAGTATAATTTTTAAAATTTAAGTATATCTTAGGGAAGGTAGGGGCATTAAACAGTGTCATACTTTAAAATCCACCCAGGAACCAAGTCTTAGACTTTGAAGGATTAGCCTGTTTATCCTTATAGAATTTTTAGTAGGGATTTAGGAAAATATCTTGGATTTTTGGTTTTATCTCTGTTATCCCCGCTAAGAACCAATTAAGTGACAAATCCTGGATTTGATTTTGGGAAAAAGTCTGCATAAGGAAGTGACGACTCCCAGGAACATGCAGGCAATTAACATTGCAAAGGTCAGTGATGGAAGTAATCCCTTGGATTGGGCGTTAGAGCAGGCTTGCTGAAACAACAGTTTCTGTGGTTGAGGAGCTTTTCATTGCCTACCCCATCTATGCTGTGTAATAATTAGATGTGTATGATATTGTTTAATTACACATAAGTTATCCCGATGGGAATTATTAGTGTTGACAGTATATCCTGTTTACAGGAGGAGAAAATGAATCCAGGGAAGGCAGCTACTCATTTATATCTCTTTATGCTAAATGTTATTCTTTATTAGGTTCTGTGGGAGTTTACTTAAAAAGGAAATCGAAATTACTTGTTCTCCAATTTCAAATCTTCTTAGGAAAATAATAACACTTTGCTTTTTAAAAGCTATAAAAACATTTACCAAGCAAGTACAAAGGAGCATGTAGTAGTGAGATACAAAAGGAAGCCTGGCTGAGTGCCGTGGCTCACATCTGTAATCCCAGCACTTTGGGAGGCTGACATGGGGGGACCGCTTGAGGCCAGGAATTCAAGACCAACCTGGGAAACATAGCGAGACCCCATCTCTACAAAAAATTAAAAAGTTAGCCAGGCATGGTAGCATACGCCTGTAGTCCCAGCTAATCAGAAGACTGAGGCGGGAGGATCACTTGTGCCCAGGAGTTCGAGGCTACAGTGAGCCATGATCGTGCCACTGCACTCCAGCCTGGGTAACAGAGCAAGACCCCATTTCCAAAAAAAAGAGTATATATAAATAAAATGCTACTCATGGATAAAATGTGGTCTATGCGTATAAACATTCATAAAATTAATAAAAGCAAATGAATTACTGATATATGTTATGCCTGGATAAATCTTGAAAAAAATGCATGTGAAAGGAGGCAGATACAAAAAGTCACAAATAGTATGATATCATTTATATGAAATATCCAGAAAGGCAAATCCATAGCGACAGAAAGTAGAGGAATTATTAGGGGATGTGGGAAGAGAGAATGGGGAGTGACTGCTAATGGTACAGGATTTCCTTTTAAGGTGATGATATTGTTCTTGAAATAGTGGTGGTGGATGCACAACTCTGTGAACGTATTAAAAACCACTGGATTGTAGTTTAAAATTGTGAATTTTGTGGCATGTGAATTATATGTCGGTTTTTAAAAAACGAGTTCCTCTGTAATGAGCTGTGGATGTTTTCTACTTTATTCATTTTTTGGAGTCCGTGATATTCATTGATAAGGCAGATGTTATCTTTGCGTATTTCTCAAGTATAGTTAGATTAAAAATTAGTAGATTGATGCAGTTATGGCAGTTTAAAATTGTGTCTGAGAGAATTTGGATTTCTCAATATCTTTGATTAACATAAAACTGTAATTATAGCAAAGACACTTTCAAATACTCATGATTGGATATACCTCTGTGATTAACAGTGAGATTTCAAATGGGTTAAAGATTGCTCTGCAAAGAGGTTAACTGTTGAGATTGATACAGACTATCCAACGTATTTACATTGCTGTATATGTCATTTACCTACCATTGTGCATCTGAGACTGCCTGATGGACCACAGGAACTCCCTTTCCTTCCCATTCTCTTACAGATCTTTATTCTACTTAAAACCCCTTAGCTACAAAAATGAATAAACAACCCAATCTCATTTCTGATCGTGTCTTAGAATTGATCTAGGACAGGGTCTGGAGAAGTGGTGAGAGACAGCAGACAGCTTTTATTAGTCTTTTAACCCCACCACCACTTTCTGAGCCCCATCTGTGTGTTCCGGTCTCACTCTTGAGACCTCACCTCACAATGCTCTTCAGATCCTTTAATGAATAGGAAACTGATTTGGGGTATTTCTCTAAAATATATCAGAGTCTTAGGAACTTGCAGTGTCCTTAAGAAGAAAGATCCTTTCTTATCTCCCTGCCAGTTTTTCTTTCTTTATGGCTCAAACACTAACTGATGTTTGCCATGTAGGTGTTGCGCTTCAGACTGCTTTTGTAAACTGGTTTGAGGACATAACCGTTGTCTGTTGTATTTTTCCTTCTTGTGGAAACATTCTGATTTCCCAGTAATAATCTCAAAAAGGAACTTCTGAAAAGCAAGCTACATGCATATGTTAGGCTCCTTTTATTCTGGACCCATTTTGAGGAGAGACATCTCTAAAAGAGGCTTTTGAAAAGCTAGCAAGAGCAAGTCATACTGGAGATATCTAACACAAATAGGAATGACAACAAATCCCAGAAAAGCAACTTCTCAAACAGTGTGAAAACCAGAGGAAAACGCTAACTTGATTAAAATTAATAAGTGTCACAACATTAGAAGGGAATAGGGAGCCGGAAGGAAACAGGAACCCACCCACACAGACCTCACTGCTTGGTGACTCAAGCAAATAGAAGCAAATTGATGTGGTATTCAAGAGGTGCAATAGCTAACATCTGTAGAAAGGAATGTGCTGAAATTAAAAAAAAAAACAACTAAAAATATCAGTGGTAGCAATGTAGGGCAGGAAGGAGCCACAGTGCAAGAAATAGGTGATACTGAAGATTCAAAAAAGGCAGGAGTTTCCAATCGCATTCTCATATAAAATCAATTGCAGAACAGAAGTCATAGGGAAATTTTCACAGTTCACCATGTAAAAGAAACATTACAAAACATTATAACAGAAAAACAATATGTATCTAGAAAACCTGATAAAGGTGTATAAGCTTTCAAAAAGTAAGACTACCAGAAGAAGTAGAAAAGGTTGGAATATACAGCTTGTAAATAATCAGGGAGGAAGGTTACAGAAAACTTTGCTCAACTGAAAGACCACCTCACTATGGTTAGTGAGAGTTTGTGGTGTTCCACAACAAAAAAATTTCTTCCCTTCCTGAGTACTTAAACAATTTCCAGCATAAAAGAGCAGATTTTAAAATGTAATAGTTAAAAACAACTTGGGACCTTAAACCTGAAAGAAGAAAAAATCCCGGTGAAGCTAGTAGGAAACGTTAGGTTCCTGGATAACAGACCATGCAATTTCCTACAGTTGGAAACGTTTTGAAAACACTTAGAAAAACTAATGGAACTTTGAAAGCACCTTATCAAAGAGTATTTAACTTTAATCAGAGTAGTTAGCTGTTATCAAAGAATAACTGTTATATAAATAAATAAAATTAACCAAGTTTTCAAACTAGCACTGTCCAATAGGACTTTCTGCAGTGATAATGTTGGAACGCTGTCCAAAACAGTAGCCACTAGTCACTTAAAATGTGGCTAGTGGGTCTGAGAAACTGAGTTTTAAATTTTATTTACTTCTGGTCGGGAGTGGTGGCTGACACCTGTAGTCCCAGCACTTTGGAAGGCCAAGGTGGGAGGATCGCTTCAGGCCAGGAGTTCAAGACCAGCTTGGGCAATATAGCAAGACCTCATCTCTGCAAAAAATTTCAAAAATTAGCCAGATACAGTGGCGCACATTAGTCCTAGCTACTCGGGAGGCTAAGACAGGAGAATCGCTTGAGCCCAGGAGTTTCAGGCTGAAGTAAGTTACGGTCACTCTACCGCACTCCAGTCTAGGGGACAGAGAAAGACCCTGTTTTACAAAAAAATAAAAATGAAAATTCTTTACTCTTTATTTAAGTTTAAATAGGCACATATGGCTAGTGGCCACTGCACAGCATAAGCCTTTAGACCACAGTACAGATTGCAGTGTGATCATGTGGAATCCCATAAGATATTTCAGATTTTACCAGGATAGAATGAAGTGGGAAGGAGGACAAACATAACAATGTACATTTTGTATCACTCCAGAGTTTATAAATTTTTAAATCGATAATAACAAGAATAGTTATATGCTGATGTTTTCAGATTAGGAAAATCAATAGGGGATAAAAGCACAATTGCAGATACTGAAAAAGGCATGGAAGAGTATATATCAAACTGTTACTTAGAGCTTACCTCTGGAGGGGCGTGGTATTTTGGGGCAGGGGGGAGTAAAAGATTACCACTTTTAATATACTTCAGTATGTATTTATTTATCACTTACATGAAACATAATTTTTAAAAATAAAATTCTATATTATTTGTAATTGAAAACAAGATGAATGAGGAAAATAAGATTTTGAAGTTTTTTGAAAAAGGAAAACAA
>NW_012116377.1:9819759-9821891 GCF_000951035.1 Colobus angolensis palliatus
GTTAGCCAGGATGGTCTCGATCTCCTGACCTCGTGATCCGCCCATCTCGGCCTCCCAAAGTGCTGGGATTACAGGCTTGAGCCACCGCGCCTGGCGAGACTGACTTTTAAGTTTACTAAGGGACAAACCAGCTTGCCATGACCGAGTGTCAAGAAAAGCAGGACTACCCAGTTACAGCATAAGATAAAGTTGATTTCAGAGCAGAAGCTGAAAAGAACCTTAGTTCACAATTTGTCAGTAGCAAGAACATGGGAGACACATGTTGGTGAAATCATATGATGAATGAATGATTATCTGAACAGAGAAACAAAATATGTAAAAAGCTGGCAGAAATGCTATAGAAGTTAAGAAATAGAATTGTTCTTAAGAGATGTCACAGTATATGTAAAAATACTAGAGACAAGAAATTCGGGTATGAAGACTTGGTTTTGCCATTAATTAGCCCTGTGACCTTGATCTTAACCTCTCTCGCCCTCAATTCGTTATGTGCAGTGAATACACTGGATTAGATGACCTTACATTTTTCCCCACTTTTAAGTTCTGTGAGACTTCAACATTTCACTATCAGAATATGAAAATTAAGTACATAATGAATTAGTAAATTATAGGGCTGGAGATAGCAAGAAAAGTGAAATTAAGTGACAAAGGAAAAATAATGGTAATTGAGGAATCTTTTTACCTATTTCCTCAAAAATTGGATGTAAAAGGATTTTGAAAACATGTTTGGAGTCTGAGGGAGCCCAATGAATAACCAACACCCCTTTGCTTATTTATGTTCTGAACATTGAGCAATAACTCAAAGGAGTTACATAAGGATCCTAAAAATCACCTTTATTAGTGATAAAGGCTGAGGACATGCTTTAGTGTGCCAGTCAAATGGGTTTGCTAACTGAACTCGACAGTTAGACTCACCACTCACCCTGTCCTGAGCAGCAGCAGACAGGCTGTCTTAGAAGAAACCATGAGAACTTAAGTTCTCTGTGGAACCTCTCGGGTGGAGCTGAATTGAGCACACCCCATTTATTCTTCCCAAATTTACCCTCAAATGAGTCATCCTTTCCAGAGGTAAAGTAATTAAAGGAGACCAGTACTATGTGATGGAAATCCATCCTCATAGAAACCAGAAGAGAGGCAAAAGGTGAGTTTTCTGCCAGTAATGAGTACTATGTATTCATTGTAGAAAAAACTCAGATGCAGAAGAAAATGCATAGCAGTCATACTCTAAAGATAACGGCTATTAACATTTTGGTGTCTATCCTTGAAGACTATATATTATTATTACTGGTAAATTTTAAGCAAGAATGAAATCATATATGTGTAGGCTACGATAATTCCTAAAACAAATCAAATACAGGTAAATGTAACTCAAATTGGTTATGGACTTCTGCGCAGTAAATAAAACGAGTGTAGTGGACATGTCTGTGGAGCTGCCCAGCTCAGCGTGCCCTCTTTGGAATTTGTCTGGTTCTCAAGGCTGGACCCTTAGCAGCTACATCTCTATTCCCTGACTCTGCATCTTAGGCCATAGCTGGCTGATCCAGGGGTGCATAACTGACCCAAAGTGGGCTAGTCAGGTTTTTTTTCTCCTCCCAAGAATTTGGAATTTTGAATTGAAAGACAGAGATGGGGAATCACTGTAGCTGAATCACATTAAGTCTGTGGACTGCAGCTGAGGTCTTGAAAGCTGCTTGGGTTTCTATTCCTTTTGAGAGTTGTTAAACTTTTTGGGGCTTTGTTGTTATTGTTTTACCTTGGATTAAAAATGAAATTGAACAGAATTGTTGGTAACCTACAAAAATAATTCCCCTAGTTCAAATTTTAGAAACTTTGAAAAGATGTTTCCAAGTAACCTATTGTGCAAATGGCATTTTGAGGTTAAATTTTAAAACTAAAATCAGTTTATTGCCAATGGAAATGGAAAGAACGCAAGAGGAGAGAGGAGTTTATGGTGCATGTTTTCTTTTCTTTTTTTGAGACAGGGTCTTGCTCCGTTGCCCAGGATGGAGTGTAGTGGCATGATTGTAGCTCATTGCAGCCTCAACCTCTTGGGCTCAAGTGATCCTCCTGCCTCAGCCTTCCAAATAGCTAGGACTACAGGCACATGCCACCATGCACAGCTAGTTTTTTTTTTT
>NW_012116377.1:9822848-9825094 GCF_000951035.1 Colobus angolensis palliatus
CCCGTCTCGGCCTCCCAAAGTGCTGGGATTACAGGCTTGAGCCACCACGCCCGGCCTCAACATGTATTTTCAAGGGAGATTTTGAATATGGCAAGTCATCTTAAAATTTTTTTTGATGAAATGTGCTTATTCTTGTCCAGTGATTCTTAGTGGACCTCAACAAAGCAGTGCCAGCACTTCACTTCACCACTTCAGGGTGCATTTTGGAAAACTGTGAGGGTATTTCAGTTGCCACAATGACTGGAGATACTACTGGCTAGATGTCCTATGATATGTGAGACAGTCCAACTTCAAGAAGATTTGTTCTGCATCCTCCTTGGCTTCTGCATATCTCCCCAGGCCAACCCCTCTACAAATATAAATGGACAATTTTTTAGTACATATTAACACTGAAAAATCTTCAGGAGAAATTAAAAAGCTTATTAAGTTAGAAGAAGGTTGTGGTCTTAGTTTTTTGTTGCTGCATAACAAAAATACCACAAACCTAGTGGCTGAAAACAACACTCATCGATTAGCTCACGGTTCTCTAAGTCAGAAGCTGGGCTTGACTGGGTTCTTTGCTCGGGGGTCTCATAAGATTGAAATCAAGGTGTCAGCCAGGCTGGATGATTTCTTATCTGGAGGCTCCAGGGGAAGAATCTGCATTCAAGCTCATCCAGTTTATTGGCTGAATCTAGTTGTAGGTGTGAGGTCTGCATTTCCTTGCTAGCTGTCAGCAGGAGGTCACTCCTCACTCCTAGAGGCTGCTCTCCAGGCCTTGTACATGACCCCCCTGCAGCTTCAAAGCCAGAGTGTCCTGCTGAATCCCTCTTGTTCTTCGAATATCTTTGACTTCCCCTTCTGCCACCAGCCAGAGGAAAGTGCTTTTGAAGGGCTCATCTGGTTGGTCGGGTCCACCCACATAATATCTCTATCTTCAAATCACTTGACTTGAGACTTTAATTATGCTTGCAAAGTCCTTACACGGCAGTACCTAGATTAGTGTTTGATTGAATAGCCAAGGAATAGTAATTGTGGGGGATCGCCTTAAGAATGCTGCCCTACCACCATCATTGGTATGAAGCAAGAAGCTTAAGTGAAATGAAGGTATTGTCTCAAAATAATTAAGTAATTTATTCTCTCTGCACATTCTGTTCTGTAAGCATTACAGCATTTCTAGTTTGCATATTTAGTTGAAAAGGATTTCAGCGCAGTAGTGAAAATCATTGAAAATCAGTTTTGAGATTCCTGTTTAGACTTCAATTATTAACTTGTTAGAGACACATGAAATAGAGGGATTTCATTGGATTTCTTTAATATAGACTAATATTTCATATTATTGCCTGTGTGTGTGTGTAATGGTATGAAATCTAGGTTGTGAAATGTAAATTTTATTTTGGGATAGCTTGTCTTCTGTTTCGTCCTAAAAGTATCCTCTGTTATACAAGGGCTTTATTGCCTCTTGCATTACAGTTTTTTTACATCTAATTCCTCTTCTGTTCCTTATTGCACCATTTAAAGAATATATTTTCAAGGTCTTTTTACAGACTGTACACTGATTATATGTCTCAATAGGATTTCAAGGCAGAAGGATGGATTTTCTGTGATACTGTCTTCCGACCCTATCCCATGACATAACCTAGGAGATTATTTAGATTATTTTGACACTTTATAAATAAATAAGACCTAGCTGATTTGAAATAGTATTGTACTCCTTCAATTTCTCTACTTTGACTTTTACTTACTTTAGCATATTATTCCAACTTTGTGTAAGGTTACTTCTTTATTTCTATTGTTATCTTAATACTCTTTTTTCCAAGTATGAGTCTGTACCTCTACCTCTGCCCTTTTATTTTCCTATACTTGCCCACAGTGGTTTCTGTTACTCTTATTTTTAAATCCAAACTTATTTATCATAACTTACTGTGTACATCTGACTGCATCATTATGTCCCCATTTACAAGTTGAAATACATATTTTGAAAAATAAATTACTTTTTCTTTCTTCTTTGCATATCAATTGGGACATTGTATTTATTTGCTTTTGAAAATTTTGTATAGGTAGGTCATTTTATCTATGAATTTCTTTTCAGAATGGTAGAGGAAGTGTTATAAAAATATGTGTGATTAAAAAGGGGAGAGTGCATCAGGACTGAGACCTACTGCTCTGTCATGCAAAGAAGATGTGCTAGCCATTCATTGCTGTGTGTCCTCTCCTGCAGTGTCCTGTTGTTAATCAGCAGCCTGGATGTCTTTTTTTTTTTTTTT
>NW_012116377.1:9825151-9839027 GCF_000951035.1 Colobus angolensis palliatus
CTGCAACCTCTGTCTCCTGGGTTCAAGCGATTCTCCTGCCTCAGCCTCCTGAACAGCTGAGACTACAGACATGTGCCACTATGCCCAGCTAATTTTTTGTATTTTTAGTAAAGATGGGGTTTCACCATGTTGGCCAGGCTGGTCTCAAACTCCTGACCTCAGGTCATCCGCCCCACTCGGCCTACCAAAGTGCTGGGATTGTAGGCGTGAGCCATCATGCCCGGCCAGTCTGGGCGTCTTGCTGCATACATGGATAGACTAGGTTTTCTGGGCCGGGTGCAGTGGCTCATGCCTGTAATCCCAGCACTTTGGGAGGCCACGGCTGGTGGATCACTTGAGCCCAGGAGTTCAAGACCACCCTGGGCAACATGGCAAAAGCCTATCTATACAAAAAATACAAAAATTAGCCAGGCGTGGTGGCAATTGCCTGTAGTCCCAGCTACTCAGGAGGCTGAGGTGGGAGGATTGCTTGAGTCCGAGGAAGTTGAGGTTGCAGGGAGCTGTAAGTGCACCACTGCACTCTGCCTGGGTGATAGAACAAGATCCTGTGTCCAGAATAAAAGAGCAGGTTTTCTGTCTAGGCACTGTCATCTGTCTTCTTGTTTCAAAGAATATTTTTCATTCCTCATTTTGATCTAGATCTTTTAGTTTTCCTCAACTTTGCAGCAGGAGGTGTAGCTTATCATATTTATACTTTAGTATTTACTTAACAGTGTTTTCTATTGAAAAAGACTGTAAGATTTGCAATGTGGTAATTATTTTGTTCTCCTGGCAGTTACCAGCAACATTGTGCAGCTTGGTTTGGTTTTTTAATCCAATCTCCCCACTTCCCTCCCCCCAAAATTGAGTGAAATAGTTTTTGAGCACAGAGTCTTATCAGGCTCAGGCATGTTTTAGATAAGCTAAGTCTTGTCAAGTTCTGACTCTGTAGATCTCATAACTAATGCACAATGAAATAATGTGGTACAATAGAAATAAAACCTAAGTTCTTGGTCCTGACCGTCATTTACTGCCCTGGGCAAGTTGTGTGGCTTCTCTGAGCCTTGGTTTTCTTGTCTGCAAGTAAAGATTTTCTGTCCTGCCTATCTGCCAGGTAATTATTAGGATCAAACAATATAAAGACTGCTAGAGAAATGTAAAAATTCTGAAAAGCCCTACAATAGCTGTTAGGTTATATCATCTAGAAAAGCTTTGGTCATTAAATCAATTTTATAAGTGGCTTCAAATTACTTTTTTGCCACCACCACCACCAGAGTTAAAACACTGCTATATAAAGGATGAGTTGGAAGGGGATTTAGAAGGACCTAATTTGCCAGTTCGATGGCCATTGAGATGGAGTGGAGATGGCAGTCTCACTCAAGGCACTGGAAATAAAAATGGAGAAGACAGACCCCAGAATCATCAGCAGGACTTAGAAACTAGTTGTACTTGAGGATGAGGGGAAGGAAGGACTGTTGAACCCCAAAGACCGGGAGGTTGGTTATCAAGAGGCATAATAGGCGTGATGGAAGGAAAGCATGTGCTTCCCACTGAGGCTGTATTTGAGTCTCTGCTGTGACTCCCAGATGGAGCTGTCCAGAGGCAGCTTGGCATGTAGGGCCCAGATCCCCAGGAGACAGGATTGGATTGGACCACGGAGCCCCTCTGCAGTGAGATCATTGAATGAGGCAAGATGGGAGTTGAGGGTGGAACTTAGTAGAATGAATGTCTGCATTGAAGGGCCTGCAAGGCAAGAAGAGCCAACAAAGGCTCTTCTTACCCCATGTTCCAGAGTCTGTGGCCGTTCTGTTCTATAGCGTATGGAACATGGAGATGCTGTACACTTATTGCTCTTACAAGTTTGTGCATTTTTAAAAGAGCCCTTGGTGTCTGATAAACCACTGAGTGGGAAGAGTAAATCTTCCTCAGAAAATCCTTCAAAGATGCACAAACTGAAAATGAACAAACAAACAAAACTGAGCAAGAATTTACATTTTGTTAAATAGCCTGTAACCAAGTTTAAAAATGGAATGTTCGTTTTTCATATTTAATACTGCTGGCAGATGCTACTCTATTCTTACTGAAACATCAGTTTATACTAAATAAAACTTTAATACTATTGATTCTTACTAATTCTCCTCTTTTTTTCCCCTTTTTTCCTCTAGATTTTACATTGTGCTATAGGTAAGTATGGATTTTCCCCCCTACTATGTACAGTGAATTCTGCTTGTTTAAAAAGTCATAGATGATAGGCCTGATTGATTTCTATTGAATATTGAAAAAACGAAATGATTTAGTCATCATATATGGAATTGCTAAAATTAGAGTGGCTTTCAGTTTCTGAAATCATAGGTACTATTTAGATGTTACGACTGAACACTTCATTAAAGGTCATGGCTATTTTGTTCTGTTAATTTAGAAGGGGTGTCTCCCACCTTCTCAGTGCAAGGGTAATACAAACATTAGCATGTTTATGAAAATGTGGCTGGAATTCTGGTGCTGGGCTGTGTTGAAAAGTCCTTTCTGTGATCACTTAAATGGTATCATTCTCTCTCCTTATCTTTCAAATGGGAGTATTGCCCACCTCCTAGGTGAATATTACAGGTATGTGAGAGGGATTAGAAAAGTACTAAGTATAAAGAGTTATACAAATGTAGGGGATTTTTACTAAAAGTGAATACAGTATGTTTTCTTTTTCTTTTTGTGGGGAGGGGCGCGTCATCAAATTTTGCTGTGGAATAGAGGCATAACATCTAGTTTGGGGTGGCTCGACCCTTCTAATTGAATAAAAACCAGTTTGTAAAAGTTGATAGATCCCATAGAGCAAGCCCATAGTGATTGCTGTGCACTCCAGGTACGTCTGTCAAAGGGAGGATTTGAAGTTAATACTTACTCAGAAGCACTGAAGGTCTGAAAATTTGAGAACTGCAAATCTACACCGTTATGGCTCATCAATTTAATCCACAACTAAAGTGGGTAGTTGCTATATTCAGGGAAACTTACAGTTCAGATGGGCACACAGGTAGAGAACACCAAACTGTCCACTGTGGGTCTAGCAGAGGTCACTGTGGTATCTGGCTCTATTACCTTCTTTTTTTGTTGTTTTAGGGACAGGGTCCCAGGCTGGAGTGCATTGGTGCGATCATAGCTCAGCCTCCCAAGTAGCTGGGATTACAGGCATGCACCACCATGCCTGGCTAATTTTTGTATTTTTAGTAGAGATGGGGTTTTATGATGTTGGCCACCCTGGTCTTAAACTCCTGGCCTCAAGTGATCCACCTACCTTGGCCTCCCAAAGTGCTGAGATTACAGGCATGTGTCACCACCCCTGGCCAAGAACCTTATTATAAAGAATTGCACCTTGGGCTGAGTGTGGTGGCTGATGCCTGTAATACCAGCACCTTGGGAGGCTGAGGCAGGAGGATCATTTGAGGCCAGAAGTTCGAGACCAGCCTGGGCAACACAGGCAGACCCCATCTCTACAAAAAATAAAAAACGAGCAAGGTGTGGTGTTGCATGCCTGTGGTCCCAGCTACTCAGGAGGCTGAGGTGGGAGGATGGCTTGGGCCCAGGAGGTTGAGGCTTCAGTGAGCCATGATCACACCATTGCATGTTAGCCTGGGCGACAGAATGCGTCTCTGTTTAAAAAATTAAAAAAAAAAAAAAAAGATTTAAAAGAATTGCACCTCTGCTGGTTTCTCACTTCTTACCTGAGATTATGGGTAGAGCGTCCAGGGAACCCCTCAAATGATGTGCAAAATTTTGTATGTATATTTCTATGTTTATTTGGAGGGGCAGGTCGGGAGAGAATGCATAGCTTCAATTAGATTCTCTGAGGAGTTTTGTGATTCCCAAAAGGCTAAGAAATGCTGCTTTGGAACCTTTGAATGGTAGATTTGAAAGCGGCTTGGGGGCTTATCTGTCCCGTGGTCTGCTTTCCCAGGAAGACTAGTGACTGGCTCAGGTCATATAGTTGGTAAATAGGGGAGCTCATTTGGAGACAGGTCAGTCTGACACCTGCCTGATTTCATTTTATGATGAATGGGTTTTAACTTTTGTGCAGTCTTGCACACATTTCCTTTTTAGCCCTTTATAATTTTGAAATGAAAAATTTTATCCTTTCATAAATGGTTAAATAAATCTTAAGCACAACCTAGCAGACTGGGTATTTGGCCAGAGAGAGTTCTGGAACCTCTCAGGCCTTCTCCACATGACTGAACCCTGCCTCGTTCTTCCTCAACTCTCTGAACCTTCAACTGTCTCTGTATAAAGCTCTCAGATGTATCTTTTCCAAGTGTCTTAGCCGGTTCTGGCTGCTGTAACAAAATACCACAAATTGGGTAGCTTATAAATAACAAAAATTTATTTTTCACAGTTCTGGGGGCTGGGAATTCCAAGATCAAGGTGGTGCTGACAGATTCCCTGTCTGGTGAAGGCCTGTTCCTCGTAGACAGTAGCTTCTTACTGTGTCCTTGCATGGTGAAAGGAGCAAGTGAGCTCCCTTGGGCCTTTTATAAGAGCGATAACCCCATTCATGAGATCCCTTGTAACCTAATCGCCTCCTGAAGACCCCACCACTTAATACTATTGCACTGGGCATTAGGTTTCAACATAGGAGTTTCGGAGGCACACAGACATTCAGGGTACAGCACCGAGCATGTGTACTATGATTTTTAGTTAATGTTAGTTTTATTTTAATAACCCAAATCCCTTTATCTGTCTTAAAATATACCCTTATGTCTTTATAAAATTTCTCTACCCCTGGAAATACGGTTTCTGACAAGTATATTTTTTCATTCACACCAAGAAAATTATTGAATGCCTAGCATGTGTGCATACCAGATGCTGTCGGGCAGTGGGAGTAGAGAGGTGAGTGTACTCAGACTTAGGTGCAGGAAACCCACAGTCAGATGGGCATCCCCTAAGTTCCTCTGGTATAGTGCATCCTGAGGACTGGTATGCACATCACACTCTGCTCAGAGGGTTGGCAGGTTTGCTTCCCCCTCAGACTCTGAGCTCCTCGAGGGCAGATTCTGTTTAATTAAGCTCTGCATCCCCGGGGCCCAGCGGCAGGATCCTTCTTACATCCTCAAGGACCTTGTTCTGTCTGTTCATCTCTTGCTCCTGCCTCACTACCCTGTGCTATCTGCCTTTTCCTTCTCAGTGCACAAAATGCTCAGAGCGCTCTGTCTTAAAAATCTTTTAACCTGACCATTGACCCTGTATTTCCCTTATACTACTATATAACTGTTCTCCATCCCTTTTCCCAGATTTATGGTAGACTCTTTCTACTTCCTCATGCCCATCGATGCCTGAACCCTGCAGTCGAGCATCTGTTCCCCTTGTTCTACAAAAAATCACCCTCTAGTCTCAAGTCAGCAACAATTTCTACTGGATTCTGAGTACACTGTTGGAAGTTCTTGGACTTAGCTACATGGGGCACCGCTGATGACTCCTCCTGGAGATCCTGCTCCTTCAGCCTTCATTGTACTGAGCCCCCCTGGTATACCTTGTCCTCTGTGGTCCTTTTCTTTCTTTGGGTGCTTTTCTTTCTTTCCTTGTCCCTTAATCGTGAGTGTTTCTGGAGTTCTGTCCTAGCTCATTGCCCTTCTGACTGAACATACCCTCTGGGAGTGATCTCTTCTCATGGCATGAGATATGTAGACTTCCAATTCCAAACCACACCTGCATCCCAAACACCAGCCCTGTCCACTGATTTCCTGGACGTCTGTTCCTGGGTGCACACAGCACCTCCTCAGCATGACCCACACTCCCAGACTCGTTCTGCCTCCCTCTTTTGTTTGTCAGGGCTGCCGCCGGCCACCAGCCATTCAGTCATTCATCCTAGAAGAGAGCTGGTCGATGGTGTCTCCTCCTCTCTCACTGGCATTCCTGTAGCCAGGCAGTCATCAAGTTTTGTCAGTTCAATTTCCTAAATGTCTTTCAGGTTGTCTTGTTTCTTCATCCCTACTTGGGACCTCAGTATGTCTCATCTGGATTCCCGTGTATCTTCCTGAACTTCTGGGCTTATAGCAATAATAATAATAAGAGCCACCATTTCTTGAATACTTACTGTATTCCAGTGCTTTACATTCATTATCTCATTTATTTCCCATTTTCCAGCTGAGACTGAGGCTTAGAAGGTTTCTTGTCATTGTTCTTACTACAAATAAATGTGTGAGGTGATGCATATGTTAATTAGCTTGATTTAGTCATTCCACAGTATATTCATATTTCATAACATCACGTTGTACAGCATAAGTGTGTGTGTGTGTGTGTGTGTGTGTGTGTGTGTGTGTGTGTGTGTGTGTCAATTTAAAAAAGAAATGTATCATGCCTTGCCAAAGGTCACACAGCACTAAGCCCTAGCCCAGGAGTTGAACCTATGGGTATGTGGCTCCAAGTCCATGCTCCACACTGCTCTTGTGAGTTTAGTTATAGTACCATTCTGAGCATGTCATTTGCCTACTTAAAACCTTTTGCTGGCTTAAATTTCTTCATGATCTGGGCCCTGCCCACCTCTCCAGTCTTTCCAGTGCCCACTCCCTGCCTCCCACTCCATGCTTGTCTGCACTGTGCCCAGGCTCTGCTCTCTGCCTGGAATGAGCAGCCCAGCCCCTTCAGCTGGCTGGCTCTGTGCATCTCTTCCAGTAAACTTCCCTACCACCCACAGCCAGAGGAGGGACCGTTCCTCACTCTTCCGTAATGCCTTGTACCTCACTCGGTATTATACCTTCCACATTGTATTCTGTGTGGTCTGGCACTGCACCCATGTCCCCACCAGTACCGCTGAACATTTTTTAGAGCGAGAGCTGTTTCTTATTGATCTCTGTATCCTAGTACCTAACAGTAAGTACATAGTACCTAGCAGGAGTTTGGTGAACATTTGATCATTATCTTACCAAATTCTAGTGGGAATTTCCAAAACTTATTTCAAAATGATTTCAGTTCCTTAAAGGAATTAGAGAGAGCAATAATGAGAAAGCTGTTTCTAGCATTAACCTAAAGGCAGTGCTTCATTTTTACTTAGATCACTTAAGCTTATTTGTGGAATGATGGTTTATTTTTCTGTAGCATTCTGAAAGTTTTCGTTACAACAGCTTAGTCTTTCAGAAACTTATTTTAAAGCCTTGAGATATCTTTAGTTTACATATTGTTGATGAAAAGTATAGACCTGAGTCAGACTTGGGTAACTCACTAGCTGTGTGATTCCAAGAAGTAACTCAATTTTTGTGCTTATTTAATTATTCATCAGTAAAAGGGATAAGAATACCTACCTCATAGGTTGCTGTGAAAATTAAATGGAAAAATGCATGAAGAATACTCGGCACAATGTCTGAAACATGGCTGTATGGAAAATTGCCCAATAAGATGGTAGCTGTTGTTATTACTTAAGCAACATAATGTCATAGAATATGAAAATATTATTGTGCCTCTAATGTTCACTATTTAGATGTATATAAGTGTAACTCTTTCATATTCTTAATTTTCTTAAATTTTGATTTCTTTGCAAGTGAGCACTTCAGGGCCCTTCATTCTTAGTATGAGTTGGAGTTGCATCTTGCTCATGGTTGTGGCAATGCAACTTGGCAAATATGGCCTCCAGAAACAATCAGCTAAAATCCATGTGAGGGGCTAATTTCTGTGAGGGGGTCAAGCCCTTTGTAGCTGTAAATGAGTTTCCACACCTCAACTTTTTCAAAGTAAGTAGTTTGTTTTTTATTGATAATAGAAGGATGGGATTTCTCAAATGCTGTGGCTGCAGGCCTCAACCTAAGATTTGTAATGCTTTTATAGTTATTCAGTGTTTTTCCTTTTAGAAATGAGAATTTTGAAAAATAGGCCAGTCATGGTGACTCACACCTGTAATCCCAGTACTTTGGGAGGCTGAGGCGGGCAGATCACCTGAGGTCAGGGGTTCGAGACCAGCCTGGCCAACATGGTGAAACCCCGTCTCTACAAAAAGTACAAAAATTAGCTGATGTGGTGGCAGGCGCCTATAGTCCTAGCTACTTGGGAGGCTGAGGCGGGAGAATCACCTGAACCTGGGAGGCGGAGGTTGCAACGAGCCAAGATCGTGCCACTGCACTCCAGCCTGGGTGACAGAGTGAGACCCCATCTCAAAAAGTAAACAGACACCAAAACCCACCTTGAGATATGTTTTTTCCCCCCCATAATACTGCAAAGAAGAGTTGTGGTTTTTTATTCATGTGGTGTGATTTGTCTTGAACGAAGTATTAGGAAGTATTATATCTTTTCTGTGTTGTCTTCAGGATTCGATTGTGGAAGAGGCATGGGGGCTATGGTTCTCAGCTGATTCTGCAATATGGTTCCCCTCTTTATGGATGGGAATTAGAGGTGGAGGTAGTGGAGCTGAAGATACTCTTGGTAAGATATAACACTGTGCATTTAGTAAACTTTCGTGTCAGAAATTATGCTACCAACATAAATAACTCTAGAAGTTTTCTTTTGATAGAAAATTGTAGCTCAGTCACAGCCCAGAGAGTTGTATCTAAAGTTTAGTATTAGCACTTTAATTTCATCAACAGGCAGGGACAAAAGACCTTTCACTTAGGATATCCTGGATTTGTGGTTTCAGATATTTGCTGTGTGTGCCAACTTGCACTCCTCCCTCAAACAGAAGACACTTTATTAAAAATTCTTAAGTGAATTCCAAAAAAATCACAATCACCTTAATATTCATTGGTAGCGTATGGCTCCAGACTGATTTTATTAGGTAACAAAGGTTGCCAGGTAGGAAGCAGAGCAGCCGCTGGGGAGACCCATGTCACTCCCTACCAAAATATCTTCTCTAGCCCACTAATTAGAGCTAACTAAATCCTCCCTTGAACTATAGCACTCCCTCCTCTGACCCACTACTTTGAGAGGGCCAAGCTTTTATCAGTCATTCACAATGCAATATTGTAAAGGAACTGCCATCACTTATTTTTAAAACCAGACACAGAACCCACCAAATTTTAACAGGATAGAACTCTGGAAGGAGAGCATCTTGGAGGGAACGGGTGAATTCCTCCAGATTTCTCTCACCTGGAATTCTGCTTTCACACCTGTGCCCAGCCTTCAGCAGCGTGGCTGGGCACAGAAACATTACTGCGTTGTTTCCACTTAGCTGACATTTTAAAAATGAACTTTGCCAAATTGTAAGAAAGAGACAAAAGGGAATAATTACCTAAAATACAGACAGTACAGTATAATAACCACCATCCCCAAAGAAAAGTTTCTCATCCAAAGCTCTTACTCCCCTTTAGTTTCTACGGGCTGGCGCAGCTTCACGTGCCTTACTAGCTCTCTTTAAGCCTTGTTCTTACCGGGACCCCTGTCACAAATATGGATAACAAACCTTTCTTATTCAGATTTTAATATTGCTTTCTGCCTGAGGGGATATTCAGTGGTGTTGATGGCAGGGGGATGGAAGAGAAAGGGATGTAGCCAAGCAAGCAAGCCTGTCTCCCCTGCTTAGAGGTTTCTAAGGCTTACCCCTGGAGAGCCGCCTGGGAAGATTGGAGGCCTGGGTGGGAGGTTGCCAAAACCAACCTTCTCCTCCTCTGCAATTAATTCTGCCTTTGTCATTTATTCAAATACAGTAGTTTTCCAGCATCGTGACAATGGAGCGCTAAAGGTCAAGACCATAAGTGGCCATCTTCTAACTTTAATCTTTCTCAAATCAGTTGCCAGACCAGCTTAGTAGCCTCCCTCTGCCTTGGCTCTGGTTTGTTCTGTTGCCTTCTGATCAAATGTTCCCTGCTCCCCTCCAGACAAGGAGAGAATAAGATGCACCTGCATCTTGTGCTCCTGACACACAAAACTTCAGCCCTGTTCTCTGAATAAATCCTGCTTTTTCACACCTCCATAATTTTGTACATATGGTTTCCTTGGCCTGGAACACCAAGCTCTGTTAGTTGTTCCCTGCTCTGTGTGAATGTAACTGAGATGAAGGAAAGAAAGAGAGAAATAGAGCATGCTCATTTGTAGCCTAAAGAGCCTGAGCAGGGAGGGTGGAAGACTTACCCAGGTGTACACCACCTGGTACCTCGCACTGTGCAAGCACTCAGTGAGCAGCACCCAAGTTTGAGGCAAAAAAAATCCCCGAGGATTTCTGTGCCCAGTTGGAGTTTAGAAGGGAAAGCTACGAAGAGAGCCCAGATCAGGGAATTTTATCCTATGCCGTCCCTGCAGGAACAACTAAGTGTTTCTTTTGAATGGAAACCTATTACTGAGACATTAAGGTGCCTTCCCTATAAGATAATACTAGCTGGCTGTCCAGTCCATCAGAAATAAACCAAGGGCACACCCTGTTGGAAACATTACTAGTTGTTTGACAAGTCAGGCATCTTCCATCTGGGCCTAGTTTTCACATGTGAAAAACAAGGGTGTTGGACTGAATACATGACGATCTCTATCATTCCTTACAGCTGCTCGTTCTGAAATTCTGTGAACCTGTAAATGTGATGTTGCTTCAGAAATGAATGTCAGTGATCTGAGTTGTAAAAGTGATCTGAGTGATGTAAAAGGAGAGTATGCTAGATGTTTAAATGTGCTGAAGTATGAGTGTTTGGAAATTCATTTCAAGTACAGTAGTTCTACTACTTTTTTCCCTGTAGATAAATTTTGAAAGTCCCATCGGAATTCAGAATTGAGAGAGGACGCACACACGCATGTTTTCTGTAACAGACGTTTACTATGGTCACCACTAGATGGCACCCTTGTATTAGTAAGGAGATTTTTCTCTTAGAACGGGCTTCGGGATGACTTCTAATAAAAATAGATAGTAATGAGTCAATAGCTGAAACTGAGGAATGAGCAAGTTAACCAGAGGAAATAGAAATGGATGTTTTTCTATCACTGATGACTTGATCCATAAGATTCAAGGTAAGGAAAAGCTGGAGCTTTCAACATTGCCCTGAGGGAGATTATATTATAAATATTTCTTAATTGTAAAGCATAAGATGCCTTTAAATCCAAGATGAGTATGATTTGCTTGATGAAAAGGGGTGCCATATTTCAGCAGTTCTTTGGTGCGATGGTTTGTGTTAGTCTGAAGTCAACCTTCCATCTATTCTTAGCATCAAAAGCAAGGTTAGTCCTGCAAAGTTGGAAACACCAAGTAGTTACCAAGTTGAGTAAATCCCGTTGAACCAAAAAGTGAAAGCTTGAGTCATCTTTTAGCCAAGGAATCATTTGATTTATGCTTCTGTGGCAGGAGTTGAATGGTTACAATGTGTTAAAAGGGAGCAAGAAAGCTTCAGAATATTTGTAAAAATTTGTATGACTGTGGTATGTCATTTTTATAGTTCTATTTCCTTTTCTTGGGAGAGGATTTTTTTTCTCTTCATTCACTGTAAACATCTTTCCATTAACTTTTAAAAATGTGTTATTTTTTTAGAGCAGTTTCAGGTTCACAGCAAAATTGAGAGGAAGGTACAAACATGTCCCATACGCCCCCTTACACCACACGTGCATAGTCCACCATTATCAACATCCCCAACCAGAGTAGTACATTTGTTACGATTGATTAATGTACATTGACACATCATTATTGTCCAAAGCCCATAGTTCACTCTTAGCGTTGTACAATCGTTGGGTTTGGACAAATTTATAGTGACATATATCTAACATTATACTGTCATACAGAGTGTTTTCACTGTCTTAAAAATCTTCTGTGCTCTACCTGTTCATCCCCCAAATCCCTGGAAGCCATTTATCTTTTCACTGTCTCCATAGTTTTGCCTTTTCCAGAATGTCATACAGTATGCAGCCTTTTCAGACTGACTTCTTTGACTTAGTAATACATGTTTAAGTTTCCTCCATGTCTTTTCATGGCTTGATAGCCCATTTCATTTTAGCATTGAATAATACTCTGTTGTCTAGATATATCACAATTTACCCATTCTCCTAGCAGAGGACATCTTGGTTGCTACCAGGTTTTGCCAATTATGAATAAAGCTGCTATGAACATTTGTGTGCAGGTTTTTATGCGGATGCAAGTTTTCAACTCCTTTGGATAAATACTAAAGAGCATGATTGCTGGATTATATGCTAAGGGTACGTTTAGTTTTGTAAGAATCTGCCAAACAGTCTTCCAAAGTGTCTGTACTGTTTTGCTTTACCAAGAGTAGTGAATGAGAGTTTCTTACTCTACATCCTCTGCCACATTTGGTGGTGTCAGTGCTCTGGATTTTGACCCTTCTAATAGGTGTGTAGTGGTGTATTGATTATACATGACGTAGAGCATCTTTTAATATGCTTATTTGCATCTGTAGGTCTTCTTTGATGAGGTGTTTTGTTGTTATTGTTGTTTGTTTGTTTTTTTGAGACAGTCTCACTCTGTCACCTGGGCTGGAGTACAGTGGAACAATCATAGCTCACTGTAGCCTTGAACTCCTGGGCTCAAGTGATCCTCCTGCCCCAGCCTCCCAAGTAGCTGGGACCACAGGTGTGAGCCACCATGCCCTGCTAAATTTTTAAATTTTTTGTAGAGATGGGATCTTGCTATGTTTCTCAGGCTGGTCTTGAACTCTTGGCCTCAAGTGATCCTCCCACCTCAGCCTGATAAAGTATCTTTTAAGGCAGCAGTCCCCAACCTCTTTGGCACCAAGGACTGGTTTCATGGAAGACATTTTTTCCATGCACTGGGGGTAAGAGGAGGGGGTGGTTTTGGGATGAAATTGTTTCATTTTAGATCATCAGGCATTAGATTCTCATAAGGAGCACTCAGCCTAGATCCCTTGAATGCACAGTTCGCAATAGGGTTCGTGCTCCTATGAGAATCTTAACACTGCTGCTGATCTGACAGGAGGTAGAGCTCAGGTGGTGCTGCTCACTCACCTGCTGCTCTGCTGCTGTGCAGCCCAGGGACTAGGGAACCCTATTTTAAGGTCTTTGTAAGTTTAGAATAACAGTCCTTTGTCAGATATTCCTATTGCAGATATTTTCTCCTGGTCTGAATCTTGCTGAATCTTGTCTTTTCATTGTCTTTACAGTATCTTTTGCAGAGCAGAATTTTTTTTTTTTTTTTTTGAGACATAGTCTTGCTGTGTCACCCAGGATGGAGTGCAGTGGCATGATCTCGGCACACTGCAAGCTCCGCCTCCCGGGTTCACGCCATTTTCCTGCCTCAGCCTCCTGAGTAGCTGGGACTACAGGCGCCTGCCACCATGCCCCGCTAATTTTGTTTGGAATTTTTAGTAGAGACAGGGTTTCACCATGTTAGCCAGGATGGTCTCGATCTCCTGACCTTGTGATCTGCCCGCCTCAGCCTCCCAAAGTGCTGGGATTACAGGCATGAGCCACTGCACCCGGCCAGAGCAGACATTTTTAATGTTAGTCAAGTCTAGTTTGCCGGTTTGTTGGACTTCAGACATTCCAATGACAAATGCTATGGCACATCTTTTCATATGCTCATTTGTCATCTTTTGGGGCAAGGTGTCTATTCAGGTCTTCTCATTTTTCAGTTGGATTGTTTTCTTGTTGAGATTTAAGAATTCTTTCTATATTTTGGATACAAATTCTTTATCAGACAGGTGTTTAGCAAATGTTTTATCTAGCTCTGGGGCTTGTCTTTTGATTCTCTTAATAGTGTCTTTGAGGAAGCACAGATTTTTAAATTTAATAATGTACAGCTTAACCAGATTTCCCTTTCATGGATTGTGCTTTGGTATTGTGTCTAAAAACTTGTTACTCTAGATATTTCTATTACCCTGATTTGATCTTTACACATTACATGAATATATCAAAATATCACATGTACCCTGAAAATATGCACATCTATTGTATATCAATTTTTATAAATATTTATTTAGAGACAGGGTCTCTCTCTGTCACCCAGGCTGGAGTGCAATGTCATGATCATGGCTCACTGCAGCTTTTTTTTTTTTTT
>NW_012116377.1:9839195-9870412 GCF_000951035.1 Colobus angolensis palliatus
GCCAGGATGGTCTCGAACTCCTGACCTCGTGATCCGCCCGTCTCGGCCTCCCAAAGTGCTGGGATTACAGGCTTGAGCCACCGCGCCCGGCCTGCAGCTTTGATCCACAGGGCTCAAGTGATCCTCCCACCTCAGCTTCCCAAGCAGCTGGGACTACAGGTGCACACCACCACACTTGGCTAGTTTTTGTGCTTTTTGAAACGGGACTTCTCCGTGTCGCGCAGGGATGGTCTTGAACTCCTGGGATCAATAGATCTGCCTGCCTTGGCCTCCCGAAGTGCTGGAATTACAGGCGTGAGCCACTGCACCCGGCCTCAATTTATTTTTTACAAATGGGGTCTTGCTGTGTTGCCCACACCAGTTTCAAACTCCTGGCCTCAGGTGATCTTTCCACCTCAGTCTGTGATCCATTTTGAGTTAATTTTTGTGAAAGGTGTCAGGTCTGTGTCTAGTTTTATGGGTTTTTTTAACATATAGTCATCCAGTTGTTCGGCACCCTTTGTTGAAAAGTCTTTTCTTTCTCCATTTAGTTGTCTTTATGTCATTGTCAAAGATCAGTTATTGCTGGATCTATTTCTGGCCCGTCTGTTCTATTGTTGTATGTGTTTATTATTTTGCCAATACCAGGGCTACCTTGATTATAAGTCTTAAAATCTGGTAGTAGAAGTCCTCTAACTTTATTCCTTCTTTTTTCAGTTTCGTATGGGTCTTTTGCCTTTCCATATAAACTTTGGAATCTTTTTGTCAACATCTACAAAATAGCTTCCTGGGATTTTGAGTGGAATTGTGTTGAACCCATAGAGCAAGTCGGGAATAATTGACATCTTAACAATAATGAATCTTTCAATCCACAGGCATGCAGTATTTCTCCACTTATTTAGATCTTGGATTTCTGTTATCGTTGTTTTGCAGTTTTTCACATAGCAATTCTCTGTTTTGTTAGATTTATATGTGTTTTCATTTGGTGTTAGTATAAATGGTATTTTTTAACTTTGAAATTTTAGTGGTTCATTGCTAGTATAGAAAAAGGCAATTGACTTTCATATATTGACCTTATATCCTGTGACCTTGCTATACTTGCTTATTAGTTCTAGGATTTTGTGTGTGTATGTTTGTAGATTCTTTGAGATCTTCCATATAGATAATCATGTCATCTTGGAACAGTTTTATTTCTTCCTTTTCAATTTATTTACCTTTTATTTCTTTTTCTTGTCTAACTGCACTGGCTAGGACTTCCAGTATGACTTTCTTCATATTCTTTACTCAGTAAGATAGAATTGTTCCCAGCTCAGTTTTCTCCCCAACCAATTTTGAAGGCATGTACACTTTCTACTTCATTTTTACTATCAGGGTATAAAATTCAATGTCTTTTTTTTTTTTTTTAAGTTCTTCTATATCCTTACTTATTTTTTGTCTGCTTGACCTGTCTTGCACTTAGAATGATAATGTTTGTCAGCATCTCTAATTACTAATGTGTTTCTAATTTTCCTTGCATCTTCTATAGCATTTGCTTTAGCAAAAGTTGTTGCCATGTTATTTGATGCATAGATATTTATAACTGTTATTTCTTCATTGTCAGTTGTGGCTTTGGCATTTTAAAAAGTCTTTGTCAGATTTAATGCTTTTTTTGTCTTAAATCTTACTTTATCTGAATCAAAATCATGACCCCCTACTTTCTTTTGGTTTCTATTTGCCTGATATGCCCTTGTACGTTCTTTTATTTTGTGTGCCTTAATTAATCATTTTAATATTAGCATAGAGTTGGGTTTTGTTTTGTGAGCCAGTTTGAAAATCTTTCATATAATGGGTGAGGTAAGCCCATTCATAGTTTTTGATATGACAGATATGTTTATCTTACTCTGTTATGTTATAATTGCTACATATTCTGTTATGTTTGCTGTATTTGCCTACCTGATGTGTTTTCTTTATTTTCTTTCTTTATTATTTTTTTTCAAGAGATCAGGTCTCGCTGTGTTGCCCAGGCTGGAGTGCAGTGGCTAGTCACAGAAGTGATCATATCGCACTTTAGCCTGGGCTCAAGCGATTCTCCTGCCTCAGCCTCTCAAGCATCTGGGACTACAGATGTGTACCGCCATGTCCAGCTACTGAAATGTCTTTATATCTTTTTAAATGCCCTTAGTCCTCTGTTTTCTTACTTAATTTTTTACTCTCAAGCTTGTCAGTTTTTAAAGGTTGTCTTTTAACTCCTACCTATTGCCGATACAACAGTGAGCTTATTCTACTTTCCTCTTTCCCTTCTCCCATTTTAAACTTATGTTATTTTTAGCTTGTCAGAACATATAACATTTATATATTATTATTCTGCCCTATCCCAACCTTCGTTTTAGTCTTAAGACCACATTTAAATATATTAACTGTTCACTGTCTGTCCTTTTGCCCAAATTTCTCATCACTTTTTAGTTGGATGAAGCTCATTCTATAGTAGTGTCAGGAACTGTGACATATTAGAGATGTTACCTTACTCACAAGCTAGTAAGTTTGCTTGTTAGCGTTTCATGGATCCTGACAGAAAACATGAGACTGTTGGGCCAGATTCAAATATATTGCCATATTACTCATGGCAGAAACAATAGCCAGAACACCGTCTTCATTTGCATCAGTTCTCTATGTCCCATAAGTCCCATGGGGATGACACATTTGTGTCTAGATGAATATCTAGATATGCAGTGGTTTGTGTTAGAACACTTGAGGAATCTAGTGTTTTTATAGTAAACAAAAGCTCTTTGGGAATCAATGCTACCTTATCCCTCCAGGTTGCTCCTTGAAAACACAAGCCTACGAAATGACCTGGGAAAAGAGCAGTCAGGATCTTGCCTTTTTGGCATACGTAGTAGGAATTAGCAGGAATGCCCAGGGCCCATGGCAGAATGCCTCTCCCCAAAAGAAGAGTCCTAAGAAGGGCTGTGAGCATAGTATTCTCTGAGTCCATCCATGTTTAAGACGTTTTCTGTAGCCTTGATATTTAAAGGACTGATTTGCTAGATACAAAATCTTAGTTGACTTTTTCTTCCCTTAAATTTCTTGAAAATGCTGCTCCATTCTCACCTTGTTTTTATGTTTCCGTTGGGGAGTCTGATGGAGAACCTAATTGTCTTGATTATGTGGTCTTTTTATCATAAAACTCCGAGGTCTTTCTCTGTCTCTCTCTGTAAATACACATACTTTTTAAAGTCTAATAGTTTTACTAGGATATGCCTCAATTGAACTTTAAAGGGTGATTTTCCCAGGTACCCAGTAGGCCCTTTCAATATGTAGATTTGGGCTTTCTTTTGTTTCTGAAAGTGTTATTAGACTCTAGTTTTAAATTTTAGTTCTGTTTCATTGTTTTGTTTCTCTTTTAATGTAGGGATTCCAAATGTGTGTTGAATCTTCTTTGCCTCCTTCCCTTTCAACTACTTTATCGCTGATCCGTCTTTGTTTGTCATATTTTCATTCTCATGGTTATTTTGCTTTTATTATTCAATTTTCTTTATTACATTTTTATTTGAATCTGTTCTCCTTTGGGCACTTTGATATTTAGTCTTCATTTCAGATATAATTTCATCTTTTTCTTTTTTTTACTGAATTCAATCAGTTTTTCTTTCAGTTCTGCCCACTTTTAGTCCAATTCTATTTTCAGTTTTTGAGTTGATTAAACATATATTTTTTCATAGCCCAAATGCCTATTTAAGGATATTTAATTCAGTTTGGGTTATTGTGTTAAAGTTTCCTTTGTGATTATTTTTTTGGAGGGCATTTTCATTAGCCGAAATGTTTTGATCTTCTTTTTCTATTATCTCATGAAAATGGTTTTGTGTAGTTGTAAACTACTTGCATCTGTTCCTTTTGTAGACAGGATTGGAAGTTTGGGTTGGTTTATAAGATCCCTAGTTTGCAAACTCTGTAATCCTTAAATGCAGTGAAGTATAGTCTCTTTAGTGGATGGCTTTTTGCTTAAAGAGGTCAGTGGGGGAGGAATTACAGGCCCCTGATTGTTTTACCTCGCCTTTGTGTTACAGGAATCTAAATTTTCTCCTGCCTCTTTCTCTTTCCCCATCCAGTCACTAGAGGGCACCTCCTCTCCCTTCTTTTTTACTCATTTCTTCGTGAGAAGCAATGCCTTTTTCAGAATGCCATAGCATCCCACAGATTCTCTCTCTTCCCTGTGGTTAGTGCTCCAAATAAGATGTTTTTCAGTGTTTTTATAATTAAGGTAGACTGTCTCTTTCAGGGATGATTTTGGCTCAGATTTAGGCCTTCTGCTCTGTTCTTCTCTCTTCCATGCCATTTTCCCAAATTCTCCTCACTTTCCACAAAGATTTGCAGTGGGACCTCAGGAGATAGCTGTGCTTGGAATTTGCTGTTTATTGTTTTTACTTATAGGTGTATTGAGTCTGTGTAGTCTGTGTCAGTTAATTGTGCTGAAGATGTGGGGTTTGTATGCTTGTATTTGTTACTGTTGATCTGTATAGATTTTCAGAGGAGTTCACATATTCAGCTATGTAGATATATTGTGATTTTTAACCAGTGCTCTATTTGTTCAATATATTGGTGGTTTTAAAGTGTGCAGATTATAACTATACTTGTAGCTTAATATTTATACAGCTGTGATTAATCTCTGGATAAATTTCCGGAAATAGATCAAAAGTTATATATTTCAGAACTTTTACTAATATAGATTTCCCAGTGTCCCTCCAGAAAACCCACAAGTATTTATTATTAATTTTTCTTTTTTTTTTCTTTTTTTGAGACAGAGTCTCACTCTGTCGCCCAGGCTGGAATGCAATGGCACGATCTTGGCTTACTGCAACTTCCGCCTCTCAGGTTCAAGGGATTCTCCTGCTTCAGCCTCCTGAGTAGCTGGGATTACAGGCACCCGCCACCAAGCCTGGCTAATTTTTGTATTTTTTTTCTAGTAGAGATGGGAATTCACCATGTTGGCCAGGCTGGTCTTGAACTCCTGACTTCCAGTAATCCACCCACCTTGGCCTCCCAAAGTGCTGGGATTACAAGTGTGAGCCACCGCGCCGGACCTGTATTATTTATCAGGTTTCTGCTGGGTGGCGGGTGTGGCACTGACAAAGCACTGAGGATACAAAATTCAGTCCAACCCATGCCTGCCATTAAGCCCAGGAGGTAAATATGAAGCACAGAGGGACAGTGTGACAAATGTTTCGCCCAAAGGGTAAGTTCAAAGAGGTATACGAACACAGAAGGAAGGCCATAGGGCTTTCTGGAACCCTTTTCCCTTATAAACAAGGTCACCTGTGTCCTCCCAGAGTACGAACATCCACAGTTTCTTACCTTACTGAAAACCTGACTCTCCTTGAAGACAGTGCCACCCTTGCTGCCACTCAAGGTGAGTCAGGCTGTTCACTCTGCCAACCCACCAGTCTCTCTCCTAGCTCTCATCCTGCGCCTTAGGCACCTGCATTTGTCCTGAGATTCCCTCACGGATTCTTCTTTCTCCCTGCATCCCGCAAATGGTGCTCCATGGGCTCTGGCCCATAATCTTTCTCTTTCCCTCCGCAGTCTCCCTGTGTGGTCCCACTGTACCTTCCCACGGCTTCAGTGGCTCCCACATGCCACTCTGGGCCACATCCTTCTCCTGCGTCTCTGTCCCAACTGCCCACCTGGACATCTCCACATGGTTCCTCTGCAGACACCACAGACTCAGCATGTGCAAAAGCCACCTCATCATTGTTCCCTGACCTGCTCTTCTCTGTACTCTGGATCTGCTAGTTGCACTACCAGTTTCCACCTCGCTCCTAATCAGGAACCTGGGGCGTCAGCCTTTGTCTTCTTCACCATTTGCCCTCTGCTTCTCTGTCTATCTCTTTTCCTTTCAGGGAATATCATTTCTCTGCCACTTTGTGTTTCTATTCTTTAAAACAAAAAACAAAACCTCTTTTGCCTTCATCACCTACTTTAAATCTCCCCCTTTTCTCTTCGCTCTTGCCTTTTCTTTCTCTGTATTTTTCTAGCCACTTCATTGTTGCTTATCTTCTCCATTTCTCTTTTTCCTCTTGCTTCTCTAGTGGTTCCTTCTCATTCCCTGTTCACACTCTCCCGAGTCCTCACTGCCCAGATACCAATCTTGATCTTGTTCCTGTTCTTTTTCCTTTAGGGGATTTGAGTTTGGATGGGACAGCTTGAGTCTGGCCTTTTGTAAAGCCTGGGGCATGGGAGAATGGGGTAAGCAAAGTATCAAATACCTTTTTTTTTTTTTTAATGTAGAAATAGGGTCTCACTATGTTGCCCAGGCTGGTCTGGAGCTCCTGGCCTCAATTAATTCTCCTGCGTCAGCCTCCCAAAGTGTTGGGATTACAGCCTTAAATACTTCTAGACTAAAATCCAACTTACTGTTTTCTCTTTCCCTTCTACACCAAGAGGTAGGCCAGTATTCGTCCTCTGAGCATACCTGGATTCCCAAATGACAACTCTGGGGCGCCTTGAAGACTACAGTTATAATTTTGGGGCAGACCATCAGAAATCCTCAAACCTGATCAAAGATACCTGAATGATCAGGAAGGAGGGCTTTAGAGGTATGTCAGTGTGCAAGCAGCAGCTGATCTTTGTGGTGTTTTTGTTGCTGTTGTTGTTGTTTTTGGAGACAGGGTCTTGCTCTGTCACCCAGGTTTGAGTGCAGTGGTGTGATCACAGCTCACTGCAGCCTCAACTTCCCAGGTTCAAGCAATCTTCCCACCTCAGCCTCCCGAGCAGATGTGACCACAAGTGCATGCCACCACACCCAGCTAATGTTTGTATTTTTGGTAGAGACAGGGTTTCGTTATGTTGCCCAGACTGGTCTCGAACTCCTGAGCTCGAGAAATGTGCCTGCCTTGACTTCCCAAAGTACTGGGATTACAGACATGAGCCACCGCTCCCAGCCCTGATCTTGGTGCTTTTCATGGTGACTTTTCTTCACAGCCTTCTTGAGATGCGGTTCATCTTTATCACTTATCACACTGTAGCCTTGAGAAGTATGACTAATAACTTCAGGAGGCAGTTGAGTTCAATAAAGAGTATTTTGAACTCCTAAATTGTTCTGTTAATGACGGCTGCTCAGAAAGGAGTCAAGGTCTATAAATAATAGCAGATTAGCACCTTGAATAGACAGCTTGTTCTTATAGATTTTTGGAGGTGGAATATATTGTTTTTTTATTGACTTAAAAAAGCGAGTATGTGACAATTTAAGGTAGGAATAATCTTTTAATCTTAATATACTTGTTTAATTTTAATAAAGTAAGTAGGGTAGAATTTCAGATATTAATTAGTTCTATTCATAATACTTTTGAAGGAACATAAAGGATATGTTGTTCCACCCTTCTGCAATGGTCAAAAATGGTATTGCTTCCAGAGAGTGAACAAACATATGAGATCATTAAGTAATTACACAATTTATAGCTTATCTAAATATGATTTGATTTTGAAAATTTTGGGCTGGGCACAGTAGCTCATGCCTGTAACCCCAGCACTTTGGGAGGCCAAAGCTGGAGGATCACTTGAGCCCAGGAGTTCAAAACCAACCTGGGCAACATAGTGAGGCCCTATATATGCAAAAAATCAAAGAATTTAGCCAGGTGTGGTGACACACACCTGTGGTTCCAGCTGCTCAGAGAGGCTGAGTCAGGAGGATTGCTTGAGCCCAGGAGGTGGAGGCTGCAGTGAGCTGTGACTGTGCCATTTTACTTTAGCCTAGGTGACACAGTGAGACCCCATCTCAAAAAAAAAAAAAAAAAGGAAGTCTGGCTCTAATAAGAAGTTCTGCCTGTAGTAATCTATTTTTGGAGAGTAGTAGTAGTAGTTTTCTATTGATACATTAAAACATATCTAGCAACTTAGTTGCTTAAAACAAAATGTTTCCAATCTCTCAGTTTCTGTGGGTCAGGAATTTGGGAGGGGTTTAGTTGAGTAGTTCTGGCCCCGTCTCTCATGCAGTTGCAGTCAAAGTGTTGGCTAGGACTGTAGTCATCTGCAGAGTGGACTAGAACTGGGGGATGGCTGTTGACAGGGGGTCCTGGCTCCTTACGACGTGCTAGAGTGTCCCTCGTCACATAGCAGCTGATTTTCCTCAAGGAAGAGAAGAGGCCTAAGAGAGGACAAGGAAGAAGCTGCAGTGCCTTTTATGATCCAGTCTCTTAAGTCACATACCATTACTTCAGCTTGTTTTCTATTTGTTAGAAGCAAGTTACTAAGCCCACATCACGCCCTAGCGGAGAAGAATTAGGCTCTGCCTTGTGAAGGGAGGACTGTCAAAGAGTTCATGGACGTATGGTTAGCACCACCCACCACAGGCTTGTTTTTCCTGATTTTTTTCTTCCTAGGTTGAAGGTGGTACTGCTTAGTAGTTAAGAGCATGATTCTGACGCCAGACTGCCTGGCTTTGATTCTGGTTCTTCCACTTGCTTACTGTGTGCTTTAGTAAGTGAGTTGCCTTCTCTGGACCTCAGTTCCCTCGTGTGTGCGTTGAGGAAAATGGCACCTATCTCACAAAAGTGTGTGAGAAGTAAATTAATTAATATAAGTAAAGGATGTAGATCCAGGCCTGATGCATAGAATGCTCTTAATAGATGTCAGCTTTTAGTATTGTTATTGTCATTTGAACAGCAATATAGGCCAGTTTGTTTCTCCCTTTATTTCTTTGTAATCTGACGTAATGCTTGGTCTAACATATCCTGCCTCATACAGGCTCTGGTCATCCTAGTAGGTCGTCCATGGTAGGAGCCAAGTGGGCTGATGACTCTCAGCGCAGACTCCATTTATAGTGGTACAGCATCCGAGGGCTCTTAGCTTCCTGTTGATACATGGTAAGGAATATCCCTTTCCCTTCCAGAACTCCCACTTGGAAAGGGCTTCCTCCTAAACTTGACAGGAACCTGCTCTGGGACCTGTGAGCTGTGTTCAGTGTTCTTCAGGTTCGGTCACACTTTCAGTCCATAAATATTTATGAAACTTGCTTGGAATTCAAAGCAAAGTAATTCTTCACAGTACTTTATCTACTGTAAAGAATCAAGGGAAATACATATTTCCTAGCTCTTTAGAGTTTATTCACGTAACATTTCATCTTACATCTGGGACTGATTGGCTTAGTTGGTTAGAGTATAATGCTTATGGGTGGGAAATTTTTCCTTAAAATAATCTGTGTGGAGGAAGGCGATAATCACAATTCCAACACTTTTAAAGGAAAATTATTTATTAAAGGGCAATCAACTATTTATAATAGTTAAGTACGTTCATTAAATACTGCATTTATATCTGGTAGATCTTGACCTAGCATTGAGTTGCCACATTCTTGGCTTTAGAAAGATGTTTTTAAAAGATGTTCATGAATACCACATGTCAAAATTGTAAGAGAAAGCAGATTTTTAAAATTTTCGGACATAATATACTGGTGAATTTTTTTAGATATGAACTCTGTTTTGTAGATGATTCAGAAGATTTTTTACCAGAAAAAAATTATTACACCAAATTTCCACCATATTTTTTCTTATTGATGTCATTAGTTTCCATGACTGGAAAGTGTACTTGAACTTGAAATGGCTTCTTTTAGAAGTGTTGCCTTGTCCTGCACTCTGTGATAGTTTGACTTCTTTTTTTTTTTTTTTTTTTGAGACGGAGTTTCACTCTGTCGCCCAGGCTGGAGTGCAGTGGCCGGATCTCAGCTCACTACAAGCTCTGCCTCCCGGGTTTACGCCATTCTCCTGCCTCAGCCTCCCGAGTAGCTGGGACTACAGGCGCCCGCCACCTCGCCCGGCTAGTTTTTTGTATTTTTTAGTAGAGACAGGGTTTCACCGGGTTAGCCAGGATGGTCTCGATCTCCTGACCTCGTGATCCGCCCGTCTCGGCCTCCCAAAGTGCTGGGATTACAGGCTTGAGCCACCGTGCCCGGCTAGTTTGACTTCTTAAGTCCACCCAGATTCTCTTCAGATATTGAGTTCATTTTCTCAACTATAAAAGGATAAGTAGGATTGCATTTGGTTATGCATACCAGAATTCTGACTACTGTGGCTTTAATCAAATAGGGATTTAATTTTCCTATATAACAAGAAGTCTGTCTTTCTGCTCTACTATCCTTAGTGTGGGACTTCTGTCTTTGTACTTGTAGTCTCATAGTTATAAGACGTCTATGATGAGATAATATGATGTCATGTTTACATTCCAAGCAGAAAGTGCAAGGCTTTCCAGAAACTTGGTTTATGTTTCCTTGGTCAGAACTATGCTAGGTGGCTTCCTCAAGTTGCAAGGCATCCCAAGAAAGCCAGTGTTTTAGCAGGGTACATTGCTAACCCAAATGAGATCAGTGTTCTGTTAGGCAGAAAGGGACGTTGTATAGTGGGTAAGCAACTGGTATTGTCTGCCACAAGGGTTTGGATGGTTGCTCAAGTCCTGAGCTGATAGAGCAATCCATGAGTCCATCTACTTGGCAGTAGCACATAGTGATAGTACAGTACTCAGTGTAAGTAATGAATCGGCTCTATATCTTTAGTGTTGGAATCCAGAAGCAAAAACACAGAGTAGTTTACCCCTAGGTAATATATGTGGTCATAAATCTCAGTAATGACCTTGTACGTGATCATGTTTTCCTCCCATCGAAGTCCTCATTAGTAATAAGGAGTATTGAATAAATAAACTCTTCCAAAAGTTGTTTCCATTTAGATTTTTTTATTATATTTGAGCCAGGCACGGTAGTTCATGCCTGTAATCCCAGCACTTTGGGAAGTTGAGACATGCAGATTGCTTGAGGTCAGGAGTTTGAGACCAGCCTGAGCAACATGGTGAAACCCCGTCTCTACTAAAATACAAAAGTTAGCTGGGCATTGTGGTGCGCACCTGTAATCCCAACTACTTGGGAGACTGAGGCAGGAGAATCACTTGAACTCAGGAAGTGGAGGTTGCAGTGAGCTAAGATCGCACCACTGCACTCCAGGCTGAGCGACAAAGGGAGACTGTCTCAAAAAAAAAAAAAAAAAGATATTTTTATTATATATATTTTTGGTAAAATGATTATAAATTAGTTGTATATGAAAATGATTGTTGTATATTGTTTCAGTGGAAATTGTACCCATTTTTATTTTTAGTGGAATTGGCAATATGGTGGCTATTAAATCAAGTTGTGGTCTTTTTGTTAAAAGTAAAAAGACTTTATTTCTATTTATTTATTTATTTATATATATATATATATATAGAGAGAGAGAGAGAGAGACTGAGTCTTGCTCTGTTGCCCACGCCGAAGTGCAGTGGCGTGATCTTGGCTCACTGCAACCTCTACCTCCTGGGTTCAAGCAATTCTCCTACCTTAGCCTCCTGAGTAGCTGGGATTACAGGCATGTGCCACCATGCACAGCTAATTTTTGTATTTTTAGTAGATATGGGGTTTCACCATGTTGGCCAGGCCAGTCTCAAACTCCTGACCTCAAGTGATCCGCCGGCCTTGGCCTCCCAAAGTGCTGGGATTACAGGCGTGAGCCACTGCGCCTGGCCAAAAGACTTAATTTCTAATATAAAGTAACACATACACATTGTTTAAAAAAAAAAAAAACAATTAGTACCAAAGTAGTAAAGAAGAAGATAAAAAACACCCTTGATCCCGTTACCCAGAAATAATTATATTGTTACCATCTTTTTTTTTTTTTTTTTTTTTTGAGGCAGGCTCTTGCTTACTACAGCTTCGACCTCCTAAGCTCAAGCAATCCTCCCACGGAAGCCTCCCAAGTAGCTGTGACCACAAGCATGCACCACCACACGCTGCTAATTTTTGTATTTTTTGTAGAGACAGGGTTTGCCATGTTCCCCAGGCTGGTCTCAAACTCCTGAGCTCAAGCATTCCTCCTACCTCTGTTACCATCTTGAAATACATTTCTGTGCTTAAAAAAAATGGCATTTGAAATTTAGAAATTGTATTTGGAATTATTTGTGAACATAGTTCAGTATGAATTAGTATATTGGCTGAGGTATCTCTTGACATAAAAATTTGGAAAATTTTAGATAAATAATTCAATTTAAACCTTCAAAAAGTAAATAAAAGTTTACATTTGATTTCCATTATTTATAGCTGGAAACTTTTAAAGTAGCATTTCTGAAAAAACCTGACATTGATAAATTCTTATTTATTTTGATTTAGCTTCTAACAAGAAATAAAAGCTTTTGCTCTGAGCCTCGGATTTCCTTATTCCTTCTTGAGACCATTTATTTATTTTGGGGCATGACAATGGAAATATCAGAATAATTGGAGACGATTGCTATGAAAAAGTACCTTTTTTTACAATGACCATTTAATGTTCTGTGTGGGTTGGGTCTTCTTGTACCTGAAAATTCATTTGCCTATCATTTTCAAGCTGCAGATAGATATATTCCACCTCTCCAGTTAAATTTAGCTGAGGAATTGTTAGGTACGGGCTATAATTGCTCTTTCTCTTCTCTTCACTTTCCCAGCCTCTGCAGTACTTTGACAAGCTTCACTCCTCCTGCAAGCAGTGTTTTCAGTGTGTGTCTTTTATGTGCTGTCGACAGGCTCTTTCCATGTTCTGCAGGCCTCCTACTCGGGGAACGCCACCACTGCCACCACCCCCGTATTAGTACAGGGATGGGAAAGCAGAGCTGGGCAAAGTCATTTGTACTTTTAACATCTGTGTGAACAGCCCTCAAGAGGCCCTTTCTTTTGTCCTTCTTGGATCTTTTGCCTGCACCCAGAGTTGTTACCCCCAAACAGTTCTTGGTGCCTTGATTATGGACTCAAGATTGAAAAAGCCAAGCTTTCCTAAAAGTATGGATGACAGAAAGGGAAAAAGACTGTATTTTTCTATTTAAATACCACTTTAACATTACTTATTAGACAAATAAATTATAAATATAGCAATGGAATTCTCTTTAATAAAAAGAAAAAATGCCCCTATATGCTGCAATTCTGGTCAACAATTTTTATTTTTCTGTGTTTCCTTTTAGACCTGGTCTGTATGCATATCCAGTGTCTACATTGTTATAATTCAAGTGGCTATCATTTGGATTCTGACAGTTTTTTTCCTTTAATGTAATTGTTTTTCCATTTTGTTACGTGATCCTTTATAGTGACACTTTAAATGAGTTTATTTTTTCAATAAGCAATTCATTCACATGGTATAAAATGCAAAAGCTATAAAAAGGTATGCAGTGGAAAGTGAGTCTCTCTCCCACCCCAGTGCCTTAGCCATCCAGTGCCCTTCCCCAGAGGTAACAGTTTGTCCTCATTTCTTGTGATATAACAATATTCTTTTTTTTTTTTTTTTTTTACTTTGACTCTTTCCCTTGATTTACCAGTTTTCAGGATAATGTGTTGGTTTCCCAGAATCCTCTAAAGAAGACCGCTGAAAGTGTGTAGGGTTTCTTTTTCCATGTAAAATGTGTTTTATTGTTTTTTCAAAAAAAGGTTCAGGGTTTAGTTTGAAATCGGACAGCACGATCTCTCATCCGTTGGTTGTCAAATTGGCTTCAGCTACCAATACTTCATTAACTCTAAAAGAAAATAACTGTTTCCATTTTGAAGGGGGAAAATCCAGTTTAAATTAGTTTTACATTGGTCTGTAATTTAAAACAGAGTGAGGTCTGGTGTCCTGTTGCTTTATACAGCCCTCTGTTCATACAAAACCTGGAATGTAATATTCCCAACTCACGCAGGCACTAATACTGACACATACACACACCCTCCCCGCAAACAACAAGAATCAGAGTGGGTCAAAGGGACAGTGAAGGTTTTCATTTTATTATTTTGTCGTCATAATCTCATAGATTTTAACATATTTGATGTGATTCCATCCATTTTAACGATTCTTTCTGATGCTAACATTAGCCCATTCTTGGCCAGTTGGAGCATCTTCAGATCCTCTTCTGAGTCCTTTTTGAAAGGACCCCAGTGATTTTTAATAATTTTCTGCTTTCTGGTATGACAGAATGGTTTAGCTCATCTTGTATTCACTAATACTTGTAAATTACTGCAAAATGCCTAATAATGAGATGTATCATCATGTCTCTCTCGGTGAAGAACAGTTTGTTCTCATTTTTAAAATATTAGAAGTAATTTTTCAACCAATGTCTGTGTCGATATATACATTCTTTAGTCTTTGGCTTATGGCCTTAGCATCTCTGTTGATAGATGTTTTAGTCTTTGGTTTATGCCTTTAGCGTACGTCTTTATGTGTAATGACTAATTCAAAACATATGAATATTCTTTTAACTCTTAAATAATGTTACCAGTTTCAATTCCCAAAGGATTGTGCCCATTTGCAAAATGTGAGTATGCTTGTTTCAACATTATACCAGCATTTGGGTATTGTGATTCTTTTTCAATATTTACTAAGTTACTCATAGAAAAATCTAATAGTTTCTTTGATTCACTTTATTGCTAATTGTGGAGTTGAATGTAATTCCATATGTTTGTTTATTCTGGCCATTTTTGTGTGTAGTGTCTATGTCCTTTGCTCATTTGCCTATTAACATCTTGATTTTTTTTAAGATAAAAACAAGTTGTATTCTTTGTATACTTTAAATGTTACTCTGTGCAAGCATTTTACATTGTGAACATTTCAAACATCAGTTGCAAATATTTGATTTTGTCCATTTCGTATAAAGACCACTAATTTACCTTCTTAGGGAGTGACCACCAAATGTTAAACGTAAATACCCATTTGTTGTATTGAACTATCTATGTAAGCTTGGCAAGTCACTTTACCTTCTCCCAACCTCACATGTATCACGTGTTGAATTGAACTTGATCTCTTGGATCCTTTCCAACTCTGACAGCCAACATTTTCTTAGTAAAAAAGTACCATATTTAAATAACCCCAGCAGTTCCTTGCTCTCTTACATAGAGAATCTTTTCCATGGATGCCTTTTTTCACAACCTTCTAGTACAGTTAAATGTTATCTCCAGTCTTCTTTCCCTGCCCACACAGTTTGTTAGAACTCTGAAGAAGGAAAATTACCAATAGGAGTATATTTCTTGGTTTGCTTAACTGAAATCCTGTGATCGCTGGTTTAGTAGAGTCAAGAGAGAATGACTTATGACCTACTCTCTCAACCTTGTTGTTTATTAGATCTTGTGTTATTTCAAGAAAGTGGCTATTGGATTGGGTTTAGCTTTTTTTTTTTTTTTCTTCAACAGAGTCTCACTTTGTCGCCCAGGCTGGAGTGCAGTGGCGCAATCTTGGCTCACTGCAACATCTGCCTCTCATGCTCAAGCAATTCTCCTGCCTCAGCCTCCTGAGTAGCTGGGATTACAGGTGCATACCACCACACCTGGCTAATTTTTGTATTTTTAGCAGAGATGGGGTTTCATCATGTTGGCCAGGCTGGTCTCAAACTCCTAACCTCAGGTGATCCACCCATCTCAGCCTCTCAAAGTGCTGGGATTACAGACATGAGCCATTGTGCCCTGCTGGGTTTAGCTTTTTGAAAAGCTTTGCATAAAAAAGTTTCAAAACTATATTGAAACAGTATTTGAAATACTAATTTTGTATTGAATTATACAATATCAATTTTGTATTGAGTATATTGAAACAGTAATAGAAATACTAATAAAGTGTTTTTTTTTAATCCAACGTTCAAGGTACTTAAGGATTATTAGTATAAGTTAACAAAAATTGATGATATATATAATAGTTCAACTGTTTTTTAAAAGTTCAATTTTGTTTGGCCCTGACAGTTTGACTAATTTAAAAAAAAAAAAAACTGTCTATGATGTGGTCTTGCTGGTGAAATACATATGAACCATATGAACCATTCATATTTTGAGGCTGTAATTAGTCTGGTGTAAAACACCTGGTATTCTATAAACAATAAAAATAATAGGATGGGAATTTACTATTGGAATGCTAACTGTAATACAGAGATTTGACTGACTTATAATTGACTCACTGTGTCCTCTCGGAGAATGACGTCTGTTACCTTCACATTTTCATCTTTTTCAAAATGTGACACCCTTTTAAGTTATCTTCAGAAAGGAAATATGTGTCATTTATTTCATGTCTATATTTTGCTCTCATTCAGAGGTTAGACTTTCAGAGTGGAGACCTCAAAAGTAAACAAGCAAGTGAGGAGGCTCTGAATGTTAGAGAAAGCTTTCAAAAAAGTCATTGCCTTAAGAGGTCTCTGGGCCCTCTCTTGAAACCAATTTTTTATTTTTTAACCTCAATAAGTGGATGAGTAAGATGCTAGTGTGGGTATATGGACAGTTGGCCATCTGAAATGGAGGAAATAGAAGAGAAAATGAATAAAGAACATCCAGTGAACTAGAAGCCAGTACAGCAAATTCATTAATATATAGGAACACAGCTCAAAAAAAAAAGCATGGAGATTTTTTTCCTTTCTTTTCTTTTCTTTTTTTTTTTTGGCAGGCTCTCTGTCCCCCAGGCTGGAGTGCAGTGGCATAATCATGGCTCACTGTAGCCTCAGACTCGGCTCAGTGATCCTCCCATCTCAGCCTCCTGAGTAGCTGGGATTACAGGTATGCACCATTATGCCTGTCTTTTTTTTTTTTTTAGTAGAGACAAGATCTCGCCATGTTGCCCGGGCTGGTCTCGAACTCCTGAACTCAAGTGATCCTCCTGAAGTGTTGGGATTACAGGCGTGAGCCAGCGCCTCCAGCCCAGGTTTTATTTCTTTCATGGACACTATGAATTGTACAACTGGATTATTTTCTCTCATTGTATTGGTTGTGGTTGTAAAGGAGTTCAGAACCAAGTTTATGGTCCACCTTGAACAAGTGCACAGGCCCTCTCTGCATTTGTTTAGGTATTAATTTCTCTCATGATTTTAAGTTATTGTTTCTACCCTTATTTTCCCTGAGCCTAACTTCTACCATACTTTTTTTAATTTTGTTTTTCTTTGAGACTGAGTCTCGCCCTGTCACCCAGGTTGGAGTGCAGTGGTGCGATCTCGGCTCACTGCAACCTTGCCCTCCTGGGTTCAAGTGATTCTTGTGCCCCAGCCTCCTGAGTAGCTGGGACTATAGGCACACACCACCATGCCCAGCTAATTTTTTTATTTTTAGTGGAAACAGGGTTTCACCATGTTGGCCAGGCTTGTCTGAAACTCCTGACCTCAAGTATCTGTCTGCCTCGGCCTCCCAAAGTGCTGGGATTACAGGTGTGAACCACTGAGCCCGGCCCCATATGTGTTTTTTATCATGTATTATAGTGCTCTTTCAGCTTTTCTTTCCAAGTTTTCTAAATGCCAATGGGGAATATAGTTTCACCCCAGAAGGTTTTGAGAGTAAAGGCAAGGTAGCCTGCCATTAATGAAACACCTTTGGGTCCCCTTTTATCTATTTAATGTAAAAATGGATTTTCCCCAAAGTTTTCAGAGAAAATCAATATTCCATGAAGATATAATGATATATATCCAATGGCTGTATCTTCTGAAGTAGAATTGCTTATGTAGGGGTAAAATTCCTATGAAAAAAATCCTTACATTTAAATTACTCATACATCACAGTGCAACTTAGTATCGGCTCCTAGCATAGCACAGCTGCTTTATTCTCCAGTTGAAAGTGTTCATTCTTCCTTCATTTGAATGCCATATGATATAATTGACTCTCATTAAGGAACTATGTTGTATTAAAATTACATTATCCAAAGGTAGTGTAAAGAACAGTAGCATCACAATCATCATGCTGAGAGGCCAGGGAGCTAAGACCACCGTTCATTCTGGTGCACATATTCACGTCGTAAAATGCTGAGTGCAGCTGCCCACACTAAGTTATTTTTCCATTCATTTTGTTTTGGTTGAGTTCATATAGCTGAGTTTGAGTAAGCTGACCACTAGTAGGATGTCACTGGATTGGACACCACTATTAACATCTTTTGGGTGTGCATGCCCTAGTTTAAGAAGCACCTCTGTACTTAGTTTTGTCACTTAAATGGAAAAGATTTCAGTCTAGCCCCACACTTCTTACCAATGATGACACATAAAGTATCAATATACTTGATTTCTTATGTTTCTCCTTTAATATTCATTTCTGTTTCATTACAATTAAGCATGAATATATGTAGTAACACTATCCTTTTAGCACAAAGGAAGTATAGTGCCCTTTTAAAGTTTTGTACATATTTCAGAAATGCCAACTTCAGATAAATCCACAGAACTTATAAATACCATAGTTTTGCTATTGGCTTCAGTCTAAGACAGATTTCTTTTGTCAAAACCCAGTAACCTAAATGTTATGTGAAATGTATTAAATATTGCTTTTTGGGGGTGGTCGGGAGCTGCAGCCCCAAGAGACATGGCCAGTTTTCTATGTTCTGGGAAAAAAGAAAAGAGAATTGCCCTCTGTCAGTCCTCTGGAAACACCAGCCATCCTCTTCCCCTGAGTCCCATGGTGTTTGAATCTGCTTCAGCTCCTGTTTTATATCCCATCCTCTATTTTGGTCAGAAATATTTTCTGTTACCCTGAGATTAGCTTGTACTCTAACACAAAGTAAGAAAATTCCTGTTTAAGATTAGAAGTGGTTCACTTTTAGAATTATCTTTTTGCTAGTGCCAAAAGTTTAATTTATTGTTAAGAATAATGATGTTTTTTAATTTTGAAAATTTAATTTGTGTTCTTTAAAAGTTTAGGCAATGTGGGAAAGTACAAAGTAGAGTTTAAAATTATTCTAAATTCTATCAGTAGAGCTGATCTTCATTAGTATTAGTTAAATGTCATTCCAGAGAGCATTCTCTTCACATATATATTAATATGAGAAAGAAACAGTAGGTAGACAGACATAGCTTATACTATCATGAAAAAGACATTTTTTATTAAAAACATTGTTCATCAAAAATAAATTATAAAACTTTTTTTTACTGTGTGTGTGTATATGTGTGTGTATTTGTTGTTTTGAGGCAGGGTCTCGCTTTCTCATCCAGGCTGGAGTGCAGTTGGTGCCATCATAGCTCAATGCAGCCTCAAACTCCTGAGTTTAAGCGTTCCTCCCACTTCAACCTGAGTAGCTGGGGTTACGGACACACGCTACCATGCCCGGCTGTTTTTCTAAAAAATTTTTTGTAGATGTAGAGTCTCACTGTGTTATCCAGGCTGGTCTCAAACACCTGGACTCAAGTGATTGTCTCATATCAGCTTCCCAAAGCACCGGGATTGCCATGCCGGGCAACACTATTTACTAAAATATCTCCCTAAGAAAAAAGTTATGAAAAGTCTGGATTCTAATTGTGTTTACCTATATTTTCATTTTACATAACATCTCTTAACTCTATTAAGGATATTTAGGCAATAGTTCTTAATTCTATTAAGGAAATTAGTATCTCTTCCCTCTCTCCTATTTTTAAATTGTTACTAATTTATTGTTCATAGCATTTATAATATAGTCTATGACCATAATTACCATAATTGTCTGGTCTTAATATTATATTTGAATGGATTTAGTGCCCACCATGGGCATTTTTGTTATGACTTCTCCATTCCTGAGTTCTTTATTTTGATTTATTTCATTTGGCTGAGTTTCTGACAGCTTGTGTTTCTCAAGGTCACATAAACATTGTATGTGAAGTTCTTTCACATTTGGTGATGTCCACTTTTTGCCTTATTGTAATACTGAAATGACCTCTTGGGCGGGTATGATATCCTCGAACTTACTCTCTTTGCCTCAGACCTTTATAGTGTTGCTTCACTGCCGTCTTACTTTGGGTGTTGCTGTGGAGAAGTCTAAACTCAGGCTGAGTTTTTACTACTTTGTAGGTAATTTTTTTGGTCTGGATCTCTGAAGTATTTTTTTTGTAACCAAGCAATTTCTCAGTTTTAGTCATTCACTATCAGTTGTTATGTGGAACAACTGTGTATTCTTTCAGTGCAGATTTAGTTTTTTCATTTCCGGTTTCTGTTCCGTGTGGCGTCCCCGACATTGGGGATAACAGTTACCCTTATGTTGGTTTGTCTTTGTTTTCCATAATATCTTCCAGTTGCCTTAATCTTTGACTTTCCCCCTGGATGCAATGGGCGATTTCCTTTTGTTTCCTTGTTTTCTTGTATTCCTTTTGTGTTGCTGCCATGTCTCTTCATCTTGCTGAAGAGTTAGCAGTTCTGTCCAGCAATTTTATTTGCTCTGACAGAGGTATTACCAAATTCTCCCTGCCTGCATTTCAGATTCAGTTGTTTTCCCCTCTGAGCTACAATTTAAGGATTTAAGTTTTTCTGTTTTACATATTTTTCTACACCTTGAGGACATGGGGGTACAAGTTAGGAGAGTGTATGGTTATGAAAACATTATAAAGCCTCAGTCATTAAAATTTACATATTGATATAGGAAGATCTTCAGGATCGATTTTAAAGGAAGAAAAGCAGGGTATAGAAGAATGTGTATAAAATGCTTCGTTTATATAAAAAATTGAAAAAAGAATGTATATAAATATGTCTTTATACATTCACCTACATATTTGCTTTATATACTTTATCTCTGAATGCTAGACAAGGAATTAATAATCGGTGACCTGTGGGAAAGGGACCTGGGCAGTGATGGGATTGGGAGGGAGAATTTTGTCTGTGTATCTTTTTATACTTCTTGAATCTTAAGCAACATGAATGAGCTATGTATTAAATATGTGGGCACTGCTTTCTGTTCTGAGATTTAATTGCCCTGTTGTAGGATTCTTCAACCCTGAAGGAAGTATCCCTGGTTTCCATAGAGAATTTTGTATCAGTCTCCAACTCAGTGTGGGGCCTGGAAGGCTCAGCATGGATGAGGTGGCTCCTAGTCAGTCACTTCCCCCACTTCGCCATTGCTGTTCAGCCTCCAGTTCTGTCACACTCAAGCCAGAAATTTGTATTTCTCTCCAAATATGGCTCATTAATGAACATTCAGGATTTAGTTGAATCACCAGTATTACTTTTGGGGGAAGAGACTGTGCCATAATCTTTTTTTTCCTGACTAACATGTTTTAAAATACATGGCATTAAGTTGTACCTATTTCTTTTTGGTTGCTGCTGATAATTTTTGTTGTTGATGCTGTTGTTGTGATCTAATGTTATTACTTTTGATTCAGTATATTTTTAGGGAGATTCTGTGATCTTACTTCTGTTGTTGCCATGTTAGCCTACTACATGCGTAGGCCATATGGTCTACCTTGTTGCTTCTAGGCTATAAGCCTCTACAGCAGGTTACTGGACTGTACGGCAGTTGTAGCACTGTGGTAATTGTGTATCTACACATAGAAAAGGCACAGTAAAAGTATGGTATACAAGATTTAAAATGGCACTTGCCATGAATGGAGCTTATAGGACTGGAAGTTAGTTGCTCTAGATGAATCATTGAGTGGTGAGGGAATGTGAAGGCCTAAGACATTGCTGTGCTCTACTGTAGACTTTATGAACCCTGTACACTTAGGCTACTAAATTTATAAAAAATTTCTTTCTTCAATAATAAATTAACCTTAGCTTATTGTAACCTTCTTACTTTATAAGCTTAATTTTCTTTAACTTTTTTGCTTTTTGTAAAACTCTTAGCTTAAAACACAAACACATTGTATAGCTTTACAGAAATACTTTACATCCTTATTCTGTAAGGTTTTTCCTATTTTTAATTTCTTTTTTTGCTCTTTAAAACTTTTTTGTTAAAAACTAACACACACACACACACACAAGCCTATGTCTACATAGGGACAGGATCATCACTATCACTGTCTTCCGCCTCCACATCTTGTCCCACTGGAAGGTCTTCAGGGGCAGTAACACACATGGAGCTGCCATCTCCTGTAACAATGCCTTCTTCTGGAATACCTCCTGAAGGACCTACCAAAAAGTTAATTTTACACTTAACTTTTTTTTTTAAGTAAGTAGGATTGTACTCTAAAGTAACAATGAAAATTATAGTATAGGCCGGGCGCGGTGGCTCAAGCCTGTAATCCCAGCACTTTGGGAGGCCGAGACGGGCGGATCACGAGGTCAGGAGATCGAGACCATCCTGGCTAACACGGTGAAACCCCGTCTCTACTAAAAATACAAAAACTAGCCGGGCGAGGTGGCGGGCGCCTGTAGTCCCAGCTACTCGGGAGGCTGAGGCAGGAGAATGGCGTAAACCCAGAAGGCGGAGCTTGCAGTGAGCTGAGATCAGGCCACTGCATTCCAGTCCGGTGGACAGAGCGAGACTCCGCCTCAAAAAAAAAAAAAAAAAAAAAGAAAATTATAGTATAGTAAATACATAAACCAGTTAGTTGCTTATTATCATTATCAAGTATTAGGTACTGTATGTAATGTACTGTGCTATATTTTATACTACTATTTTATATAATGTGTTATATTTTTATATGACTAGCAGCACAATAGATTTGTTTATACCAGCACCATCAGAAACGTATGAGTAATGAGTTGCATTATAATGCTAACAATGGACATTACTAGGCAACAGGAATTTTTCAGCTCCATTATAATCTTATGGGACCATCATCATATATGCAGTACATCGTTATCTGGAATGCCATTGTGTGGTGCATGACTGTGCTCAACTGTCAACCTGGTCTTTGTCAGGTATAGTCAGTCTCCCAACCTCACTAACCTGCCCCATCTGAAGGTTGCACCAGGCAGGGAGGATTTCTAGTTCTGCCCAACTTTTCAGGGCTCGGTGGTTTGGGGAGTCCTCAGAGCACCCTCATTCTGGGGAAGCAAGCAACCAATTGCCAGATCCCCTTTATACAGCTTTTGCTTAACACACACACACACACACACACACACACACGGGAAGCAAGCAACCAATTGCCAGGTCCCCTTTATACAGCTTTTGCTTAACACACACACACCCACACATACACACACACACCACTATGTTTCTTTTATCTGCCAGTGTTTTTGCTTCAAAATTTCATTGCCATTTCAACATAAATTCCCATAACTATTTCTCAAGTTATAACCTTGACTTGCCAAAGATTTGCACTGCTGACAGAGATACCTTTCTGAAACCAAGATGTAATCATGCCATCCTCCTGTTTACAAATGTTTGGTCACCCCTCATCACCTTCAGGAAAAAGTCTTATATTTGAGAACTATGCTAAAACATATCAGTCATAGCCTGGGAGTGTGAGCTCACCAGGGACACTGTCTTCCCTTTGTATCCCCAGTGTGGAGAGCAGTACCTGGCACAGAGTAGGCACTCCACAAGTATTAACAAATAGTAGATGTCTGGTACATCTTTTTTGAATGAATTTTAGTCCATTGAGAGTGTACTAGTAGGATTCCAGAATCTCTCTGTTGTCTGTAAACAACCAATTTAAATAGCCAACAACAAAAATGTCTGTATTTGGGTTTTAACATGCTATGTCATTGTGTTCAAATAAGAAGTAATGGCATATAAATGCAAAAACAGTGGGATTGACTGCAAGAAGTGCCAGGAAGAAGGAGGATCTATCTGCCAGGCACATGCCTGTAATCCCAGCACTTTGGGATGCTGAGGCGGGCAGATCTCTTGAGCTTAGGAGTTCAAGTCCAGCCTGGGCATCATGGTGAAACCCTGTCTCTGCTAAAAATACAAAAATTAGCTGGGTGTGGTAGCACATGCCTGTAGTCCCGGCTCGTTGGAAGTCTGAGGCAGGAGAATTGCTTGAGCCCAGGAGGTTGAGGCTGCAGTGAACTATGATTGTGCCACTGTACTCTAGTCTGGGCAACTGAGTGAGACCCTGTCTAATAAAAAAAAAAAAGAGAATCTAGTCTGTCTTGTCTATTCCACATTCTACAAGGATTTGTGGTAGCTCATACACAAAATATCACACTATAGTATGCTTCAAATCTGGCTACCAAGTTAAAGAGGGTGACTGAGTTATATAATTCTTATTGGAAAGGAGCAAACATTTCTTAAAATTGAGCTCTAAAACAAATTTCCTACCTGTATGAGAGGTTTGAGTGATAGGGTGGACGTTATACTGTATACTATTCCTATGGCAAATAAGATAATATTAATACTTTCTGACAGCTTTTTTTTTTTTTTTTTTTGAGACGGAGTCTTACTCTGTCACCCAGGCTGGAGTGCAGTAGTGCATTTTCGGCTCACTGCAAACTCCGCCTCCGGGGTTCAAGATATCTCCTTCCTCAGCCTCTGAAGTAGCTGGGATTATAGGCGCCTGCCATCACGCCCTGCTAATTTTTGTATTTTTAGTAGAGACGGGGTTTCACCATGTTGGCCAGGTTGGTCTCAAACCCCGGACCTCAGGTGATCCGCCCACCTCAGGCCCCCAAAGTGCTGGGATTACAGGCATGAGCCACTACGCCCGGCCTTTTTTGACAGTTTCTTATGAAATTCACCTGATAATAATGATAAGCCCAAGTTGGTGATGCCATTTCTATTCAGAGCTAAGATAAAAATGGCCCGTCTATGTGGCCTTCTGTTCTTTAGCTTAATTTTAAGGATAGAGCTCTTGGCCTTTTGACTGCAGGCATTTTGAGATTGTGCTGTCAGGTGAGGGCCTGAACTGCTGTTTGCTGGGTGACTGGTTGAAGTAGTTGTCTATGCTACAGAAACTAAGTGAGAGTTGGTCTGAATGACATGATTTGGGGGAAATGAAGGTGTCTAAGTAGGCGAGTTCACTGGATAGAGATGGTAGGAGCACCTGCAGGCAAGACCAGAAACATCTTGACATCTACATCAATTAGAAAGTATGATCAGCTTTTCGTTCATTACGTATTAAGATTTAAATTGGGCTGGGCGCGGTGGCTCAATCCTGTAATCCCAGCACTTTGGGAGGCCGAGACGGGTGGATCACGAGGTCAGGAGATCGAGACCATCCTGGCTAACACAGTGCAGTGAAACCCCATCTCTACTAAAAAAAATACAAAAAACTAGCTGGGCGAGGTGGCGGGCGCCTGTAGTCCCAGCTACTTGGGAGGCTGAGACAGGAGAATGGCATAAACCCGGGAGGCGGAGCTTGCAGTGAGTTGAGATCCGGCCACTGCACTCCAGCCTGGGCAGAGCAAGACCCCGTCTCAACAACAACAAAAAAAAGATTTAAATTTACTGTGAAGGGTGTGCTAAGACAGACACTTCTGTGTATTGCTGGTGGAAGTATAAATTGATAATAAACTTCTTGGAAAGCAGTTTGGCAATATATTTCAAGAGCCTTAAAAACATTCATGCCATTTGACCTAGTACTTCTACTTCTGGGAAAATGTCCCAAGGAAATAATCCTTTTTTTAAAAAAAAGGTCTAAGCCTCAAATTTTGAGTGTTATTTGTAATGCTTCATTACTTCATTTATAGTATCAAGAAATTCGAGGCAATTTAAATGTCCCACAGGAGAATAAACAAACATATTCACTCAAAGGAATGTCATGATTTAAGCTAAAATCTTTTGAAGAAGAGAAGATAGAAAATTCTTAAAATGTTAAATGAGAAAAGCAAAAGACAATTTTATAAACAGTAGAAGTTAAACTTTTAAAATATGCTTAGAGGGCTGGTGAGAAATACACTAAATAATAAATATTTTGTGTGTGTGTGTGGATACTAAAGCATTTTTAAGAAAAACACTGTTGGCCAGGTGTGGTGGCTCACTCATACCTGTAATCCCAGCACTTTGGGAGGCCGAGGCGGGTGGATGACCTGAGGTCAGTAGTTCAAGACCAGCCTGGCCAATATAGTGACACTCCGCCTCTAACAAAAATACAAAAATTAGCCAGGCATGGTGGTACATGCCTGTAATCCCTGCTACTTAGGAGGCTGAGGCACAAGAATCGCTTAAACCTGGGAGGCGGAGGTTGCAGTGAGCCAAGGTCATGCCGCTGCACTCCAGCCTGGGCAACAGAACGAGACTGTCTCAGAAAAAAAGAAAAGAAAAACACTGTTAATTTATGTATGGCATTTTTGAAAGGGAGACAAATACAAATTTATATTCCCTAGAGAAGGGTGATTTATAATAGAGAGGGAATAATTAATAAACCTGTGTTCAGCTGAATTGCAGTTTTTGTCCCTAGACCTTCTAGTTCCATTTGTTTAAAGTTACTCTTAGCACCTGTAATCCCAGCACTTTGGGAGGCTGAGGTGGGCGGATCACGAGGTTAAGAGATCGAGACCATCCTGGCCAACATGATGAAACCCCGTCTCTGCTAAAAACACAAAAATGAGCTGGGCGTGGTGGTGCGTGCCTATAATCCCAGCTACTTGGGAGGCTTAGGTAGGAGAATCACTTGAACCCGGGAGGCAGAGATTGCAGTGAGCCAAAATCGCACCATTGCACTCCAGCCTGGGCAACAGAAGCGAAACTCTATTTAAAAATAAACAAACAAAAAGTTACTCTTAGCTGGGCATGGTGACTCATGCCTGTATCTTAGCACTTTGGGAGGCCAAGGCAGGAGAATTGTGTGAGCCTAGGTGTTCGAAACCAGCCTGAGCAACATAGCAAGACCTTGTCTCTACAAAACCTTTAAAAAGTTACCTGGGCATGATGGCGCACCTGTGGTCCCAGCTACTTGGGACGCTGAGGCGAGAGGATGGCCTGAGCCCAGGAGTGTGAGGCTGCAGTAAGAGATATGATGGCGTCATGTACTCCAACCTGGGTGACCTGGTCTCTTTTTTTAAAAAAAAAAAGAAATCCTTTAATTCTCAGTTCTTTTATTTTTACTTTTTTTTTTATTGTTGTTTGAAATCAAAGAAATCAAAGGCTTCCTCTGTATGGGTGCTTTCCTTACAGGTGGGTGGGTAGTTATTGCTTCAACCTCATTAATCTCCACCCCCCAGCAAAATGAAACTTAACATGTTAATAAGCCAAATATAATTTTCTGAATAGGTCTGTTATAAGAGAAATATGGAAGAGTACAATTCTGCCATTAAACATTATTTTACAAGAATGGCTTAAAACATAAGCCTTGTTTTGCAGTATATGAGCTTTCGATCTTCAATACATGTTTTTAAAAAAGATTGGTTTCTAGAGGAAATCCACAGCTGCATATTGTCCCATCTAAGTGTGATCTGGCTAAATACATTCACTAAATGTTTGACTTACTGATTAGCTTTGTTAGCTGTATTACACAATTATATAACCAGGTTTTGTAATTCATTTATACATTTATTTGCGTATTTATTTACTTTTACTCATTTATTTATTTTGAGACAGGACCTCATTCTGTCACCCAGGCTGGATTGCAGTAGCACCACAGCTTACTAGCCTCAACCTCCCAAACTCAAGCAATCCTCTTGCCTTAGCCTCCCTAGATATGGGACTAGAGGTGTACGCTACCATGGTGAGGAGCAGTGGCTCACACCTGTAATCCCAGCACTTTGGGAGGCTGAAGCAGGCGGATCACGTGAGGTCAGGAGTTCAAGACCAGCCCAGCCAACATGGTGAAACCCTATCTCTACCAAAAATACAAAAACTTAGCCGGCCATGGTGGCATGTGCCTGTAGTCCTGGCTTCTTGGGAGACTGAGGCACAAGAATCACTTGAACCTGGGAGGTGGAGGTTGCAGTGAGCCGAGATTGTACCAGTGCACACCAGTCTGGGTGACAGAGTGAGACTCTGTCTCAAAAAACAAATAAATAAAATAATCAAAGATGATCAGTGTTATAACTTGAGGACATTGGGAGGATAATTGTGCCAGGGCTTGTGATGAACAAGGTGATTTTAAAAATATTTTAAAAATAGTCTTTTATGTCGTTATGCTTGTTGGCAAAATATTCAAGTGGATAATAAAACATACCTAACTTAACCATTAGATAGTGTATCAAGTCTGATGTCCATGAGCTTCCAGCACTCATTAGACACGAATAGGATTGATTTCTCATCCTTTGTTGCCTATTTGTTTTGAAACCCATATTGTAAAATAGTCTTATTTTAAAGATTAGGTAGTGCTTTTGCTTTCTCTGTCTATACAGTAAGTGTAAAAAATACTGTACTTGGTCAGTGGTTTTGAGAGGGTTAAGAAAGGCACCTGGATCCCATGGTTTTGTAATACCATTAAAAATATTATTGTTTTTAGGGAGAAAACTTTGTTTTAATACTGACTACATTGAAAACAGTCTGTATAGCAATATAGACACACTTTTCAGTTGTTCGAGATCATTTTGGCTCTAAACATTTAAATTGTAATGTTTTAGAAGATGTATTATATACTGAAACTTAGTACAATACATTTATTTGTCCATCCTAAAATTTCTTTCAGGAATTGTTCCATCTTCTGTTGTCCTGACTTCTTTCCAGGTGATGTCAAGAGTTTTTCTAATATGGGCAGTAACACATAGCGTCAAAGAGGTAAGTGTTTATGTAGACTAAAATAAAATAATGTCAACACTAACAAACTAGTCAGCTTTTCTGATTCACATGTTTGTTATGGCTAGGGAGTTCCAGGTCAGAGTTCCAGGTCATATCAATATAGCTGAGATAAAGCTCACATTCACTGTAGGAACTGGGTTAATAGTGGAAAACTTACCCCAGATGTACAGTGTTGTTAAAGAGAAGACTGATTAAATGGTGAAGTCCTATAATCCGAGTTCTCATGGAGGTTCAGATGGTGTGGATGTGGTCTGCAACTCAGTTATATTTTTCTGATATCTTGTTCGTATCTAGCACACTAAACTCTGGGCATCTGCATTTTTGTTTTGTTTTTGAGACGGCCTCTTGCTCTGTCACCCTGGCTGGAGTGCAGTGGTGCAATCACGGCTCACTGCAGCCTCAGCCTCCCAGACTTGAACAATCCTCCCATCTCAGCCTCCTAAGTAGCTGGGACCACAGGCATGTGCCACCCCATCCAGCTAATTTTTTTGTATTTTTTGTAGAGACGGGGTTTTATCATGTTGCCCAGGCTGCTCTCAAACTCCTGAGCTCAAGCGATCTGCCTGCCTCAGTCTCCCAAAATTCTAAGATTTCAGGCATGAGCCACCACACCTGGCCCAAGTCATCATTTTAAACCTATACAGTAGTTCCCTCTTATTCAAGGGGAATACACTCCAAAACCCCCACTGGATACCAGAAACCGTGGATAGCACACAACCCGATTGCTGCTGAAACACGTTTCTGTTTATGTCTTCCACCCACAAATGTAATGCCTTTTACATATTTACTAAGCATTTATCATGCCCTGTGGCCGCAACTTTTGCAGTCTGAGGTTCACCAGCAAAAGTAGCACAAATTTATTTTTCCTTCTTCACAATTTCACAGATAGAAGATTTGTTCCTACTGTGGGTCTTAGCAACTTCAGCATACAGTTTGTTTTGTTTTGTTATTAAGCTGAGAACTTTTACTGTCTCGCTTCAAGGAAGTTCTTTATGGCTTCTCTTTGGCGTATCTGAATTGCCAGCATCTTGCATTTTGGGGCCGTTTTTAAGTAAGGGTTACTTGAACACAAGCACTGATAACCAAGTTAGCTACTAAGTGATTAACGGGCCAGTAGCATATACAGTGTGGATACACTGGACAAAGGGAAGATTCGTGTCCTAGGTGGGATAGATTGGGACAGCATGAGATTTCATCATGCTGCTGAGAACAGTGTACAACTTAAGAATTAAGAATTGTTTCTTTCTAGAATTTTCCATTTAATATTTTTGGACTGTGGTTGACTAGGTGTAACAGAAACTACAGAAAGTGAAACTCCAGATAAGCAAAGACTGTGATATTTCTTCCTCCCATACTTTTGTGTAGATACCATTTCCTTTTCATTTTAACCAACAACTCGTAATTTTATCTTCCAATAGTCTCCAATGACCTAAAACTTCTTCCTAGTAGTAACTCATTTACATTCTTAAATGGGTAAGTATGTACTTTCAGTAATTAAGTGCTAGGTACATGAAGTCAAAATATTGTTCACTATGAAGTATCCAGTCACTTTGCCAATATAGTCAGATATTGTCCGAGTGCTAATCCACCAGTTGATAGATTCTTTATGGGCTCTGCTTCCTCCCTTCCACTTAGTGACCACTCCTCAGCTTATGAGCACATCTGCCAAAGCAGGTAGACAGGTACATCAAAAATGCCTTACAACTCAAATCAAGCAATTCTATTAGTCAAGTTGCTGTTAGCAACATTTGCCAGGATTTCCTGGGTAGATCATTGAAACTGGTTGGCTTGCAAAGCTATTAAATGTCTCTGTAGGTACACGGACCTGGTGTCATCCTCCACAGCCACGCTGCCTGCCAGATGCAAAGGACTTAAAATGTAACAGACGGTTTCACATACATTATCACATTTGAGTTTTACAGTCATTTGTTATGTACTCATTACATTTGCGTATTCAAAATTGTTTCTCTGCAACCAGAGTGACTCAATTTCTGCTAACATTAACATATCATTTTATTTACCTGCTTAAAAAAAAAGAAAAAGAAAAGGCATATCATTTTCTGAAGAATGTAGTACAGTATATTTTATTGTCTTCCCATCGCCTCTTGGATCTTCTTGTTTTTACATATGCACTGTTGATGAGTTGACTTCCTCTTTCCACTTGTAATTGGACTTCAGCATTTCTGCTGTCCTAGGATCATAGTTCTTTTCTCCTTATTCTCTTTTTCTTTGCACAGAACTCCTCATTCATGGTTTTGTTTAGAGCAGTAGGTGCCCTCCATCCCTGCCCTGTGTCTTCAACAGCTAACTTGAAAAGCCTGTTGCTGTGGCCCCTCAGAGGCCAGTGCTTACTATCTGTCACCTTGAAAAGCCTGTTGCTGTGGCCCGTCAGAGGCCAGTGCTTGCTATCTGTCACCTGTTCCCTGGCCCCTTCTCTTGGCCAAATGCTATTTTTCCTGCCTTGGAATTTCATAATAGCTATAATTCAATTTGTTCTGTACAACATCACATATGACTTCTATTCTTTGATTTCATCAAGCATCTTAAAAATATTTTTATTTTCCTTAATATTCAACTCTGCTTACTTTAATGGTGGGAACTGTATAATTAATGTCTAAGGAAATTGACCTTAGAAATAACTGCTTAATCACATATATCTCGCTTTCTTGTAATGTTCAAATTATTTTCACACTACTATCATTTCTTAGTTTCTTTTTACATCATATTCCCCTCTAAAGTGAACAAGAATTCTTCACTTTAATCACATTACGTGTGAATTTGGACTCCTGCTCCACTCCGCTGCCCTGCCCACTTTCTTTGCTCATTTCCCTTGTTTTTCTGTACCTGGACATGATGTGCTAGGGTGTAGCCTATATAACCTTTTCAGACTAGACTGTACTTTTTTCACATGAGGTGTATTTCCTTTTAAGAAGCCCTATGGGCTGGGCATGGTGGCTCACGCCTGTAATCCCAGCACTTTGGGAGGCTGAGGCAGGTGGATCATGAGGT
>NW_012116377.1:9870503-9872473 GCF_000951035.1 Colobus angolensis palliatus
GGGAGGCTGAGGCAGGAGAATGGCATGAACCCAGGAGGCGGAGCTTGCAGTGAGCCGAGACCGCGCCACTGTACTCCAGCCTGGCTGACAGAGCGAGACTCCGTCTCAAAAAAAAAAAAAAAGAAACCCTATGGGACATGCATCATTGATTGCCATTTTAATTCTCTACCCAGTGGAATGCTAGTCACATAAATGTCATCATGTACATTGTGAAACTAAAAAGTGATCTGATGGTTTTCTCTTATGACGTATAAGGATCCACCCATCAGCTAGTGTGACACCTTGATCAGCAGGATATTAATGAAAAAATTTGAATCAATACACAGAAGCAAGAAAAGAAAAAAAGAATTGTGATGTATGCTCAAATGCTTTTCCTTGACCTAACATAGCTAATAACCCATCCACATTTTTCCTTTCCAAGAGACCATATAGATGAACAAACAGAAGCTCTGGCAAAAACAAGTCAGCTCTGTCCCGCCCCTTCTTCTGTCTTGCTGCTGGGCTTTGTGACACTGAACTTACCATTCTTACCAACTTTTCAGCAGGATGCTTACAAAAATCTTGTAATTAGTGTTTAAGAAAGTAACCTCCAGTTTTTTATAATAGTATCGGTTTTTGTTTGATATGTTATAGTTTACAGAGGGCTTTATTCAAGTATGTTATGATCATTCTCTCTTAACAACCATGCCTTGAGATAGGTAGCTTGTAGCCTCCATTTAGAGTTTGGAAGCTACAGCAGCAAAGTGACTATTGCACACCCAACAAATGGCAGTGTCAGGATTGGATTCTAAATCCAGGGTCTTTCTGCTGCATCAGAGCTGCCACCTTCTCACCCTTTAAAAACGTGATGACGGCCGGGCACAGTGGCTCACACCTGTGATCTCAGCACTTTGGGAGGCTGAGGCAGGAGTTCAATGCCAGCCTGGGCAACATAGTGAGACCTCATCTCTACAAAACAAAAAACAAGAAAACCAGACGTAAACATGATGTTTTTAACTTTTGTTTTGCTGACTTCTCTCACTCCCCTATGGAGTGGAAAATGCCTGCATAAGATCCATAGGTGCTTTTCCTCCTCAGCAGTTCCACCATGCCATATTCATGTTAGGATATGATTCTCCTGCTAAATTATTGGTACATCAGATGTACACATCAATTGTGGGCCCTAGGTGCTTATCTGCAACACATTGCTTCTCTGTTTTTTTACTGCTCAAGTGCTCTGAGATGAATCCTTCCAATTAGCCTTTCTCCTTAAAAGTTCTAAGACTCTTTCTCAAACTAGGATGTATGCACTATTTGGACCAGAATTACCCAGAGAGCTTATTAAAAACGCATATTGCAGGACCCACCTTACACTTGATACAGAATGTCTGGGAGTGGGACCAGGGAATCTGAATGTTTATTAGGCTTCTCAAATAATTTTAAGAATTCCAAGGTTTGAGAAATGATCTAAGATACCTATGTGTTGTGCTGTAATTTTTGTGACATTTCCTTCTTGATTTTAATTTACTTTTCTACTTAGTTGACTTGAAGCCTAACCCAATCTCAGCATCTCTTTTCTAACTCCAAGAGCCATTGTTTCATTCTTGAGGAATGAAAGCCTTAGAGTTCCCTTAAACTGCTAAGCAAAGGTACTGTGGAATTTCTGGCGCCCTGTCCAAAATCCAGCGTCTTTGCTGATGACTAGGTAAGAGGAAGCTTGAGGAGCCTGCCTTAAGGCAGAGGAAGATCTGAAATCATTGCACTGAGGAAGCATGACTGACCTTGGTTGTTTTTTTTTTAAGAGAGAGACCCAAGGAATCAAACTACCTCACACTGGGGTGGAGTTGCTGGGAAGGGTCTGTAGTAGGCATTTGCTTCATGCTGTGGGCCAGAGCCGTCAGGGAGATTTCTTCACAGAGCTGTCAGGGAGATTTCTTCACAGAGCCGTCAGGGAGATCTCCTCACACAGCCGTCAGGGAGATCTCCTCACA